>NC_141776.1:483382-641176 GCF_051362555.1 Lingula anatina
CATCAATTTTCACTTCAGTCAGTTCTTTACAAAATTCTGCTCTTTCACTCTGCGTCATTATAGCATTATGATCTTTGTTTTTCCCATCAAAACCTGTTTCTCCACCCTCGCCATCCCTTGAGACAACATCAGCTAAAGGCTCTGAGAATGTCCTGCATGGGATGCTAAATTTGTAGTTCTCCAGTTGACACAGATTTTGTGAGCACACAGTTAACAGGTAATGTTTGTAGCTCTGTGCAATCTCCTGACAAATCTGTAGGTAAGCTGCCTTCTGGTCATTATCAAGTCCCTTTAAGCTGATCACCTTGAAGAACAGATATATAAAAGCATCCTGGGACAGATGAACCTCCTTGTCCACCATCTTAATGTGATCTTCTTTAATGGGTAAACCATAATCTGCCAAGATACATTCCATTTTATTGATGCTGCAGTCCAAGTCTCCACTGTCTACAACCACATGGCTTTTATGTTTACCAATTCCACAATTACTCTTGAGATTTAATCTCTTTTGACCTTGGCCTTGACCTGAGAGGTCAAGGTCACCCACAGATATGTTGGTGTCATTGGACTCTGATGTAGTAGTTTTTACTGCTGAAGGGTGTGTTTGGAACTCTGCATGATTATCTTGGCCTGGATCTTCACCCTAGGAAATAATAATAATAATAATAATAATAATAATAATAATAATAATAATAATAATAATAATAAGTAGAAAGCTTATTATTGAAGAAAAGACTTATGTGCTGTATACATACAGGTCCATTTGTAATATAATTTATGCTAACATCAAATGTAATGCCCCCTTAGCAAAATAATAGGCCTGTCACAAACTTATTGTAAATTTGCTGCAATTTTCCTAAAATTATTTCAGTCTTGAAAAATTGCTACAAATTATCAGCAATAAATTTTTTTCTTGCAAACTCCTGCATTTTTCCTTGCTGCAAACATTTAGTTTAGGCAGCAAATTTGCTGCAACAAATCTTTTCATTTTGCTTATGGAATTGTTATAAGTTAAACTGTTAAACAAACTAAATTCATTACAAGATTTCTTATCTCTCTCTCTAAATATAATGACCTGTAGGTGAAATTAAATATTTCTTATAACAATAACCAAATCAACTACTCATTATTATTACTATTCTTAATTTTCTTATGCCAGTTTCTATAGAAAATAACCACAATCAACTGCTCACAATTTACAAAATAACCATATATATATATATATATAATTGTAAAAGGACCGTACCTGTCCACCCCCTGTCATTGTGGAGAACAACGCCATGCCCTGGGTCACATTAAAGTAAACCTGGTCACCAATTATCCTGCATGGCACCGACATCCTAAATAATATCTGAAATTAGATCATTTATTTGTTTATTTTATTTGTTCGTTTGTTTGTTTGTTTGTTTAATCAATTGTTTAATTGTTTATTTAGTAGTGGTACCATGCTACTGGTATGGCAGATGACAAGCGTAATGAGGTCCTTTTCGCACCGTTTTTGACAGGTAGTCAAACCATGCTGTAATTACGCCAAGGGAGAGGCGGCGGGGCGCTCCCTCCCGTAAGTGCGTTTCTAACTATTTGGCTTTGGCCCAATCAAAATGAACCAGGTTAACTGGGAGTGTTGAGTGCAGGGGTTCTTACCAAGCTATTGATGTGTCTATCTGTCAAGATGGACCAATACCGAGAAGCCCTAATAAATAATTAAGGCATTGTGTGTGTGTGTGTGTGTGTGTGTGTGTGTGTGGGGGGGGGGGGGGGGGGGCACGATGTAATGTTCACTGTTAGTAGATCATGTTGTAGTGCCAGGGACAGGTAGGACCGGCCGGGTAGCTTAGTAGGTAAGAGCACTCGCCCTGTAACAGTGTAAGCGAGGGGTCCCGGTTCGATTCCTGGTCTGGTCGGTGATTTTTCTGCACTCACCCCAAATCGCTACAATGTCAACGTTAAGAGCATACTGGTAGTGCTAAATCATTACGATGTAGCGATATATATATAAAAGGAACTGGATGCAGTGTTTTCAATATCCCGCAATCTCCTGAAATACGTCGAGACAGGTAAAGTATTCACTGTGTCTACTTACTGAATTGGTGAGTGATCGCTGTCTATTGTTATGCTCTTTGATAGAATTGTAGATGGATCGTCAATCTAGACACGTCCGGTACGGAGTGCAGAATATTAGACAATGATCTGTGACAGTTGTGATGTCACAATAGTGACGATCTCCTGCAGGGGGCGTGCTGTCCCCACCTGGCCTAGCTCACTCACCTGAGGTGGCCTATCTTGGCACATGAAGAGCAGACCAGGTGGAGGAAGGAAAAAACTCCGATCACAACATTCCCCCCACTTTTATTAAAAAGAGCCGAAAAAGGTAAAGTTTTTTCCCAGTAATAGCAATACATGTTTAAACATGTAAAAATATTTTTCAATAACAATGGCTTCCAGCCTCGATCAGACTGACGTTAATGCTAACGACATCACCGAGGTGATAGTCTGACGAGAAAAAATATAGGATTAAACTGTGACAACTGTTGATTCAGCAGTTAGTCACATCACTGATACAGTGATAGTCTATCCACAAAAATAAATACTGGAAAGCCAAAAAATGAAATCAAAAATTTGGGGACATTCCTAGGATTTGGCGGAAGATCAGAATACTAAATAAATAATAAAATGGAAATAAATAAACACTTGTGCTGGTGCACTGTACCTAGTACAGAGTAATAAACTGTGCTGCGGTGCTGTATTGCGTCCTGCAATATAGTGCTTCTGAAATACACATATTTGTGTACATAACTTGACAAGTGATAGATATATATAAGTGCTACAGGTGCCATTGTGCTCTTGTGCATCTTTGTATCTGTAAATGATATATAAATAAATAATGAATGATAATCAAATAAAGAAATGAATAAGGTGAAAATGGGCCCACTGATGGTAACTTTCATAGCTCCGATGATCTCCCGGATCAGGAAGAGGAGAGGGGCTTCAGTGAAATTTGAATTTAGTAAGAACTAAGAAGAAATAGTTTTCATAATTTTCTAGAAATTTTTAAATTGTCCAAAAAAGAAGTAATTTTGTCATATTTTCAATTTTTGTTTTCCAAATTCCTGGTTACTCCCTTTTATACAAGGAAGTACCATTTTGTGTAGTGATTTTTAAAATATGAGAGACATCCACCCCTCTGTGCCCCGCCAATATCTCTGCCGTTTCATAGAGAATAAAGGGTGTTGAATGGCCCCCCTTTTTGCGAGCGAAATAGGGGGCATCCGACTCCAAAAGAAGTTTGGAGTCGGGCACCGCCCTAAGTGCTGCCAACTGGTGTTTATTAAAGGTGGCAGCAACCCGGGTGAAACCGAAAAAGGTATTTGGTTGCTGCCTTCCCCAAATTTCGAGAAGGGCCTTAGTGCCTGTAAAGCAGTGAAAATGGATCCTCTGGGACTGCGGAACGCCACACAGTTTCAGATGAAACAAAAGAGATCTTATGGCGAACTCACAGTCTCCAGAGTCTCCCCTCACTCCCCTACAGTGCACAACCAGGACATGCCTGGCCTCTAGAAAAGGCAGAAGTCTGTGGAGCAACTCAACCTGATCCTGCCATTTAGACATGGCTTCAGTGTGGTCGAAACCTACCTCGCCAAAAGCTGTTACTAGCGGCATCTTAACCAACTCTGAGAAAGCCTTAATTGCCTGGTCCAGATTGCCCTGAGAAAGCTTGCCGGCTAGCCTCGGGTGAAAACCAATAGCTACATACTCGATCCCAGACAGAGTGGAAAGATACCCCTTAGTAGGATATGTCTTGGGATCGCAGTAAATAGCTACAGTTCCCACCAACTCTACCTCTTTCCCAGAGCAAACAGGAAGCAAACCCTTAAGACCCTCTAACTTGCCAGAGTATGGAAGACCAAAGGCAGCCAGGGTTCTATCTAGATGATAGTGACTATCGAAAGCTTGCCTCCCTGACTTACTTTGTTCCCCCGCCTCCAGACAAGTTTCTGGCCTGGTGAACCCTTGAATCCACAACGACCTCTGCTGCTCCGTTATAGAAGCAGACAGCTGTGTCAGGACTCTCCAATCCACCAGGACCCCGACAGAGTTAGCTGGGTATAAGGTGAAACGCACTGGGACCGGTTTATTGAGAAATTTACAGAAATTTTCCATGGCAGTAATTTGGATTGAAGAAAAAGTGCCATGGGCTAAATTTAATTTATCTGGAAGAGCCGAAATGAACTGGTATAAAGTGTCCAGTTCTTTTTTAAAACCAAAAATGAAGAAAGTAAGCATCTCCAGTGCTTTAACCATTACACCCAAGATGTTGGGCTCAGGATTGGCGCGCTCATCAAAGATAGACGGGACATGCAGCCCCAGCGAATGCTGCCTGAGCATCTGCTCATTAAGTTTCACCCCACACCCAGGGACCACACATTGCATCTCGGAGTGATCTTTCCTGGCCCTTTTGGGGTCAGGTCCAACCACTCCGGATGGTGTTTGGCTAGACCTTTTCGGTTCCCTGGTTGTAGGATGAGACAGCTCCGCTGACTCAACATGCCCATCCACCCCAGACTTTGCAGCAACCAACCCCTTGCCAGGTTTCTTACCACGCCTCCACCAAGGAGCTCTCTTCTTCCCCTTACGCTTACTGCCCCCCATGGGCTCAGATGGTACAGGCCCAGGAACAGGAACTTGGATCCCTGTTGGAGCAGCAGCTTCAGGGAGGTGTGAACCTGAAGAAGAGGAGATAGAAAAGTTGAAAGGGATGGCGGTATTTTGCAGCAGTGATGCGCCTGGCATAGGAGTTTCCGGAGCAGCTGGAGGTTTCACGCTGGATTTGGCCTCCCTTGGTACTCCAAGAAGTCTGTCCTCCTCAATGGAGTCCAGACTGGAGTTGGGGTCGATGTTACTTGACCCCACACCAAGTTCAGCCTCATCCAATTGCGATTCCACCTCCATAGGCTGGACCGTGCCACTCCCATCGACCACCTGGGTTATGAGTGTAATGTTTGGGTCCTTCCCAAGCCTGAAATCACGAGTTTTTTGTCCATCGTACTCCACGGAGGGAGCAGATTTCAAAACTCGTGCAGGAGGGGTGAAATTTTTGGGAAGGCGCCAAACATTCTTCTCAATCCAGTTTTTAGATGCAAGCCCACTAGATTGTAGTTGGTAGGCCACTTGCTGCAACCATGCCAGAGACATGGCATACCTACCGGGAGCACGAAGCTCCTTTTTATAAATGGTAGCCATCCCAGCCACCAGTGTTTTAAAGTAGCTGCTGTGATCTTCCCCAGGCAGAGCCTGGGCCAAATCCTGGACAAACTGGGTTCCAGGGACATCTATGGGTGACTCATGCTGTAATCTGAGTGAAGTCTCCTTCACAACAGGTGCTACTTCCGTGATAGTATTGGCCATATCTGTAATAACAATGAAAAATAAATATTAGATTTGACATTTTACACACTTGTATTTATCAATGTTTATCGCTTCGGTGGAAGTGACATTGATGCAGGATCCATGATACCATTCATGACAGTAGTCACATTGAATCATGAATCTGCCCTGGTAAGGCTCCCTGCAAATACAGTATGGTGTCAAATCTTCTTCTTCACTGTCACTCGAGTGCTGAAATTGTTCATCAGAAGCTAAATATTCTGTAATCCATGAGGGTACATTTCTGTCCCTACAGGGCATGAGCCTGTCATGGTTAATTACAAAGATTGCATTTTTTAGCTTCACTCGATACAGATAGCCAGATAATTTCTTTACAATGATGGCGGGTCCTTTCCATGGTGAACACAATTTTCGTGATTTGCCTTTAGTTGTTGCTGTATCCAAAACATAAACCAAATCCTTTTCAGCATAAGGTCTAAGCAGGATTTTAAGGTCATAGTCACGTTTCATGCGTTTTGAGGTTGTTTTTAAATTGGCTCTTGCTGTAATATGAGCTAATTTCATTTTTTGTACTAACTTTGAAATGTATTCACCATAGTCAGTTTCTTTTGATTTCAGATTTGGGAACATAATTTGGGCTGGAGTACTGACCTCCCTCCCAAGCATGAGCATATTAGGGGTATACCCCGCACTTCTGTTTACAGAAGCACGCAACGCGCCTGCAATTTGCTGGACATATTTATCCCATTCACCCTGATTTTTACCCAAAAAACACCGTACGGCATCCATCAGGGTACGATTGAACCTTTCAACCTGTCCATTTGCAGACGGTCGGTACGGAGTAGTGCGTGATTTGTGTATATGTAAGGCCCTACACAAATCCCCGAACAATTGACTTTCAAAATTCCGTCCCTGATCAGAAAAAAGTTGATAGGGATAACCGAACCTAGAAAAGAAACAGTCAATTGCTGCTTTCGCGGTCACTTCGGCCGTTTGAGAAGGCAACGGTACGCACTCTACCCACTTTGTGAATTGATCAACCATGACCAAACAATGCTCATTACCTTTTGCTGTTTTAGGTAGCGGTCCCAAGAAATCAATATGAACCCGTTCCATCGGAGCACCTGCAACATATTCAGTCAGAGGGACTCTTCCGTAACACCCTTTTTTCTTATTTTTATTACAGATGTCACAACTCAGGACATAATTGGCTATTTCTTTGCTCATATGGGGCCAGTAGAATTTTTCTTTGATTTTTGTTTTTGTTCTAGCCACTCCTTGGTGACCAGCTGAAGGGATATCATGATGTAATTTGAAAACAGAATTTTTTAATGATTCTGGGATGACTAATTTTAGATCTTTGCTTTCCTCTTCAGTTTTGAAAATGACTCCATGATGTAATTTGAATAATTCTTTATTCAGCCAGTAAGTTTTGGAGATTGGGCTTGATCGGAAGAGTGCACCCTGATCTGGGGTATTCCCTTTGTACAACCACTCTCGTAAAATGTTAAGCTCAGGGTCTTTTGCTTGTTCAGTTTTTAATTTTTCCATAGAAAAACCCCAACACTGAGGAATATCCGGGTTTGGATTTGACCTCGCCTCCGGACCACACGCATTTATTTCTACATGAGATTCCTCAGGTTGCAGAGCGACATCGGTAGAGAGGGCTACAATTTTTTCTAGGAGACAGTAGAAAAGATGTTCCGGACCCGTTTCTCGTCCCAGATTGACTGTATTTAATGAGGATGTTAGATCGCGTTGACTTTTTGTAGATTTACCAGTAAATTTGGATGACAATTTTTTCTTTTCTGTTAAATTGACCGCTTCGTCGACGTCACCGAAAAAACTCCCCCAATTTTCATGGGCTCTGACGCAATAACTACATCCTCCGCAAGGTAAATTTTCCGGCTTTATTCCCGCAATATATTCGTTACACGGTGCCAAATTGTCGGGTATTCGAGACAACGAATCAGCATTGCTATGCTTAGCTCCGGCACGATGTTGTACGATCATATTGAATTGCGAAAGCTCTTCTATCCACCTCGCGAGTTGACCTTGAGGCTCTTTAAACCTCAGTAACCACGTCAGACTTGAATGATCGGTGCGAACGGTAAATATTCGGCCCAAAAGATAATACCTGAATTGTCTGGTAAATCTCACGATAGCCAAAAGCTCTTTTCGCGTGGTGCAATAATTCTTTTGTTCGGGAGTTAACGCGTAGCTGCCGTACGCAATTACTTTCTCCTCGCCGTTTTGCACTTGTATTAACTCTGCACCAATCGAGTGATTTGAAGCGTCGGTATCTAAAATAAACGGATCGTTTGCGTTTGGTAACGATAAGACTGGTGGTGTAGTCAATGCCGTTTTGAGCGCTTCGAAAGATTGAGCTTGATCTGGTCCCCATTCAAAGGCATGTTTACCTTTAATTTTGCTCAGAGGATGGGATATTTCCGCAAAATTTTTTATAAAAGTCCGGTGATAATTTGCCAATCCTAAGAACCTTTCAACGTCCTTAGAACAAGTGGGTTGTGGCCAAGAAGTTACAACTTCAATATCCTTAGGGCTCATTTTCATGGTGTTATTAGAAACAATCCGCCCCAGGAATTCAACTTCTTTTTGAAACAAAACGCACTTTTTTGGCTTTAATTTGATACCGAACTGGCGAAATCTTCCCAAAGCCTCTTTCAAATTTTCTAAATGATTTTCAAAGGACTTCCCCATTACCAAAATGTCGTCCAAAAATGCCAAAACTGTTTTCCATGTCAACCCCTTCATAAGTAAATTGACTACTCGGGAGAAAGTCGCAGGAGCATTGGTCAAGCCGAAACCCATACGGACATGTTCGAATAATCCGTATTTCGTGATAAAAGCTGTTTTATGCCTATCTTCGGGTTTAATTTTGACTTGCCAATACGCAGAATTGGCATCTAACTTCGAAAACCAGATGTTTCCCGACAGAGTATCTTTGCAATCTTCCATTAATGGTAATGGATACGTGTCTTTGACCGTGACATTGTTCAAGGCGCGATAATCGATGCACCATCGGACGGAACCGTCACGTTTTCTAATTAAAACTGGTGCTGATGCCCACTCTGACGTAGACTCTTGGATGACCCCGGCTTTTAACATTTTTGTTAATAATGCCTCCTCTTCTTGAATAAAACACGCGGGAGTTCGCCGCATACGCGTTTTAAGAGGTTTGGCATTCCCGGTATCGATACCATGCTCAATGGCACTAAACCGACCAAGGTCATACTCGTCTCTAGCAAAAACATCCTGAAATTCAGATAGAACATTCTTTAATTTTTCACTCTGAATTTTGTTTAAATTCCTCTTTGATGTTTCATAAACCACTTTTACATGGTTAGGAATTTCTGATGATTTGCTAGCGACGCGTCCAGAAAAATCTTGTCCTGCGTGAACGTCACCAGCGATTTGTTTAAAATTCCGCACCTGAGGTGACCCCTTTACAGGTGACTTGAAAATTTCGGTGTTAATTTTTTCTTCAACGAACCTCTTTCCGGCAGATGGGGCACTTAAAGGGCCCTGAGTACTTCCACCCACCTTCAGAAGTTGTTTACTTTTTATGTCATTTTTAAATCGGGCACTTGTTTTAGGGATATTCTCTAAATTAGGGGAATTAACACCACAAACCCCAGTAGAATTTAATCCCACAAGCTTTGTCATATTTGGGTGCACACCTGTTCTAGGGATTTTACTAGTTCTAGGAGTGTAAATTGAATGCTCCACTGGTAAATTGAATCCCACAAGTGTGTTTGTAGAATCCCTACCGGTTCTAGGGACGGCTGATTTTACACGAGTAATTTCAGGTAATCCCACCAGTAGATCGGTAGTCATTGTCTCATCAGTGGTACTGACAACACGAGCGCTGGATTGGTCAATTTTAGTAGACCCCCCTCCCACTCGATGTAAACCGAAGTGCGAAACAGGGTTTTCTAAAATTTCCGAAACTTCGCAAGCCGTAGCGACCACATGACCCCTTTTTAATTTTTTAAATTGATCTGATGGATTTAAGAGGCACACGACTGGTTTTGATTTTTCGGACAAGACAGTTCTCGGTATTAGTAGTCCCTCTTCTTCTTTACCCTCGACGACGTATTTTTCTAACTTTTCGTCGATCTCGCACGTTATCCTTAGTGCTGAATTTGGGGGTACTACTACATTTCGTGAAACGCTAACCCGAGCTATTTTAATGTCTTGTGCACGCGACTCCGTTTGCTGCATAGGTATGTCGCGCCCTTCTATTTGAATGTAACCCAAATTACAATGCACGCTCGCATTAAACTGGGCAATTAGATCGTGGCCTAACAAAAAATCGTCATGTATCGGCGCTACTAGAACAGATTCTTTGATTTTGAAACGATCTAGTTCGATGGAAATTGGCTCACAAACACGAGTTTCGATTTGTATATCCCCTGCCGCAAGAGTAAGACTGTAATATTTCTTGAGCGATGGTTTATTTTTTATTTGCTCGAATATTTTTTCAGCCATGACAGAAACTTGCGCACCGGTGTCAACTTTGGCCATTACATGTACACCCGCCACTACCAAAGGAACGAATGAAGATCGAAAAACCCCAAGTTCATCAATTACAGGATTTTGACCACATTCTAACTCGGAATGATGAGGACGATGCAATGTTTCCATTACGGGGATAGTATTGTCAACGGTTCGTGTTTGAGACAATGAAGTCGCGATGGTTTCACCCGTTTTGTGACCGGTTTCAGTCGGGTTTCCAAGGTTACGGTCATTTCCCTTGGACCCTTCTAGTTTAAATGAGTTGGATTCGTATTATCAGCCCGTGCTTGTTGTTTTTCAGCATTTTTTCTTTGTAAGAATTTTTTATATTTTAGGCAATTTCGTTTAAAATGGCCCTTTCCTTTACAGAAAAAACACACAGGTGTTGTTTTAGGTGTGAATTTCCGGACCAAGCGTTCAACCATAGATTCCAACTCTGCCATTGAATTAAACTGAATTGTATTCAATTTAGGTGACTGGCTAACGCGTTTTTCCACGATGGATTCAACAAGTTGTTCTACATTTTCAGTTGGAAATTGCCGATTTTCATCAGCTGTTAGATTTAGAGAACTAATTTGTAATTCATCACGATTTTTTCGTGTTGGTTTTTGAATATGTGATGATTTGTAGACTTGCTGATAATCCACCATGTAGGTCATTGCCTCGCTGATGCTTGCTGGATGTTTTAAACGAGTGTAACGCCCGGCATCCTGATCAATGCAGCCCTGACAAAATTTAGATATTGTTTCTTTTGTTCTAAAGGATTCTGATTCATCAGGATAAGCATCTTTGGCCAATAACAAAACACGGCACAGCCATTTATTCAAGGTTTCGTTGGAAGATTGAACTGCTGTGTGAAATGCCAAACGAGCTGAATCGGGATGTTTTTTAATTCCGAATACTGAATCCATTTCACTCATTAAGGCTGAATACGTCATGTGTTTATTTGCTCTGAGATTGGTGTTATACAAAGCCAAAGCCTCGCCTTCTAGACTCCATAAAAGGTAATCTAGACACTCATTTTCCGACCACTCTTTCACTTGGCGATAACTGTCAAATCTGTTTTTAAAAGACTCCCAGTTTTCACAATTTCCGTCAAAAGACAATTTTTTGGGTAAATCACTGGGGTCCCCTCTGTCCTTTTTATTTTTAGGACGTACTGTTTTTGGTACTCTAAAATATTCATTTTCACTTTCATCGCTTTCGGGAAGAAGTGGTTCGTCGCGGAAAACGGGAGACGAAATTCTATGGCGCGTATGATGTTTTTCTATTGAACTCGGCCGGTAATCATGTTTACGTTCGACTGTATCAGCAACACTATGCTCAACGTTAAGTTGCCGCCGTCCGGGCGTAGGAACATGAATCTGTGGCAGATCATAATTCGAAACAACCCGATGGACAGACGGAGCTGGTCGCCGACTACTTTCCCTACCAGTCGGTAAAGAAGTAACAGTCTCGGAATTTATGACACGGCCTGGAGGCTTTATATGCGCGGAAGAAGTTGTATGATCTTTGTTATCGACACGCAGCCTCTCAATAGGCAGAGCAAAAAGATCGTATTCAGGGTCTAAAGTGGCTGGCTGCGAAGTGAAAGTTCTGGGGTCCAAAGCTGAGTGAGAACGTAATTTTGTTTTTGGTTTGATAAATTGCTGCTCAGTTGTTGATTTTGAACGAGCTTTTAATTTTAAATATGTTGGTGGAGAATAAGTTGCAGCTTTTTGAATGTTTTTACTGCGTGAAATTTTTTCTTGTTGATTAATTTCCTCACCCACTTTGAGAATTCTTTCAAATTCTGCCCTATAGCTTTCAGCAGCCGCTCTTCCTTCATTATGAATGTAGGAAGTCACTTTAGAAGTTTTCATTTTGGGTTTTTGACTTTTTTCGGTGGATAATGTGCTAGTATCGAGGTCACCCACGTCGACTTCAGATCCGATTTCACTTCTGTGAGTACTGCCAAAAGAGAGATTTTCAATTACATTTGATCCAAGATTGGATCCACAAATCTCCAAAATGTTGGATCTGGTCACGGGGATCCCATGTTCTCTAGCATATATTATCCTTTCTGCACGTTTAGGACCTATACCCGGCAGCGTAACGAGCTCATCGTAAGTAGCACGATTGACTGGCAACCTTGATGCACTCGCCATTGTACATTTGAAAGCGAAAAATAAATTGATTCAAAATAATTTCACTTATCAAAGCACAATACACTACCAAGCTTATAGTGAAATTCGCTATAAATAGATTCCTAAAACGTACAATAAGTTCAAATTTGGAAAACAAAGACTTTGGTACACAACGCAATAAATTGAAATCAGACAGAAATTCTATTCAGAATTCCGCCTAAAATACAAAAGAATAAATAACAACAAAACAGAAGTCAGTATTTTATTCTTTAAATAAACTAAATAAACAAAGAAACCAAAGTATTACGTGTGCACCTCAGTCTTGGAAAATTTCGGTAGAGATCGTAACAATGCACAGGATAATGAGACCAACGTCTCCTTTATATCACCGACCTTTTCACGTAAGTACTGAAAAATAACGTAGATGTGCAGGAAAATCAGTGTCTCCTGATGCGGTGACCTTTACGATCCAAAATTGAAACAACAATTTTGACCGCCGCTCCACCCAATTATTCAAATGGATGTTAGACAAAGGAATTTCCCGCGCAAACTACTTTCAGCTAGATCGCAGCGAAAACTAAGCTTTAGGCCCGCAAATATACAAGTTACGAATGCCTTGTCGCCAATAAAGTATTCACTGTGTCTACTTACTGAATTGGTGAGTGATCGCTGTCTATTGTTATGCTCTTTGATAGAATTGTAGATGGATCGTCAATCTAGACACGTCCGGTACGGAGTGCAGAATATTAGACAATGATCTGTGACAGTTGTGATGTCACAATAGTGACGATCTCCTGCAGGGGGCGTGCTGTCCCCACCTGGCCTAGCTCACTCACCTGAGGTGGCCTATCTTGGCACATGAAGAGCAGACCAGGTGGAGGAAGGAAAAAACTCCGATCACAACACAGGACTGGTGTTTCTCCGAAATGATTCATTGTGCAACGATGAAAAAAAACTCGCGATTTACTACGCCTTTTGATACATTTTTTTCATACCTCTGTACTTTCCAGAAAATATACCCTTGAAACAAGGCTTCTCAAACTTCGTGCAGTCAGGGAATCGCACTTTTCAGCTAAAAAAGGCAAACAAAACAAATAGGCCAACATGCAATATGGCCCCTCATCTCGCAGAGACTTATGGTAAATAGGTCATACAAGACAAGACCAAACCAAAGTAAAACCCTTCTTTGTTATGATATCGTATGTTGTGCCGACCAGTGAAAACGTAAGTTGCGTTTCCAACCAATGAATTTCTGAAATCACTTATAAAGCTGTCTGTCATTCATATTTGTTTAGTTTGATTTAGGGGCTAATCGTTAATCGTTTATTTATTTATTTATTTATTTATTTATTTATTTATTTTTTATTTATTTAATATTGTTCATTTATTAAAACATTTAGGCCTACCACAACTTTCCCTGATTGCATATCGGACCCTATCCCTTGGGAATAAAATTATTGAAACCCATTTAATTGATCAGTGCACCTTTCATGTACGATGTAATATGAAAGGTATTTTGGCGAAGTGCAATAATATATTAAGAAATATTAATATTTTTTATTACTGTGGAAGGAGTTTACACCCATTAGTGACGTGATGATACATACAAGGAAACCGTTGATGAAATTCAAATCGTGTGTACCACACTCAGAATTATAAAAGAGATAGGGCCTACATGTATGTATTGCATTCAGAAACATACGAATTAACATGAGTGGTGCCTTATTTAAACGCTTCAATGATCATGGTAGTGAAAGATTTGGTCTCTTCTCAAGAATGACCCGACCCTTTCACTTTTTAATCACTTTTTCACTTTTTAAAGTGAAGATATCCAAGTTCAATGTTTTAAACTCTGCACACACGGAAAAATGGGAACCCAGACGTCCGTATTAATTGTAATTATAACTTCAACAATTAGCGTTTAGTATTCTAAAAGAATGCGCAAAAAATAATAATAATAAAATGAAATAAAAATTACAATGCATTGTCAATCACCAACACTATATATTTATATATTTTATCAATTTAACATACAGACTTGGTCAAAAAGGTTTACAAATTTGTTTAAAAATTATCACCTCACATTTTTAAACCATTTTAAACAGCGTTTTTCCAGATATCATATATGACTCTAGTACAGAAAATAACTAAAAAATACCGGTGAACATATACACGTACTTTTTACCATCCACACTGTATTCAAATTTAGAGCATATATCCCCTTCAAACAAAATGTCAACAAAATTTAAAAGACACTTACATACTTACATTACACTTACATTTATCACCAAATTTACACACAATGGACATCAGCATGTGCTTGTCAAAGGTTACGTGTCATATGTAGCGTGTTTCTGTCGCGCACTGCAATTAACGCCTCTAGAGGGCGCGGCAGGCCTTCATCAAGGGGAAGAATTCTTTCTGGAATTCACATGGGTGATTGTTAGCATGCTATCCATTCATCAGAACTTCAATCTTCACTCGCGCATAACCACCAGGAATTTGGGGGGCCAAATAATTTTACCCAATATTTTACGCATTTCTGTTTCACCCCCAAAATAATCTAAAATTTTACTTTAACGTGCAACGTGCATTTCTAATGCAACAAAATTAAATTGGAAATGTCATCCAATACAGATTGATGACATAGTATTTGAATTGCTAAATTTAAATCACATTAGGCAAGGTTTAAACCTTTTCATCTTAAATGGCGGGAGTTCCTTTACTTCTTTTGTGCAGAACATTATAGTTATTTTTGGATCAAAAGCCTTAAGCGACCTCGAATAAGCTGCAGTCCCCAATTTCTTCTAGCATGGCCAATGCACCAATTTGGATGCCAGGGAAAAAGAGAAACTAGGTTTTTTAGGATATTTGGGATCTTGTTTGGGAAAATATAACGTAAGTAATTTGCCGCCAGTTGTATGTGTTTGTAATGATTGAATCGACACTTAATATACCGGCTACACGCAGGTGTATGTGCACGCGAATGCATTATAGTGAATAGATACATATAAATGAGTCATACCCTCATTCTTTTTTTTTTTCGTTGGATATTAATGGATATTACTCTGAATAATTTTGTGTACATTTCCATTAACAACCCTGTCTGTACAGCCAAGTCGTAAATTGCATGACGAAAACCCATAATTGACTTTCATATAAGCGGTTTGCTTATCGTCAGTCAAGGATAGGTTTACGGTCGAGGTCGGAGGAATTTTATATTACAAGTGAATACCAAGTTTACCACGGATAAAACGATGACAGGTCATCCTTCCTGCTTGGTTATCCTCTCTGCTACACTGCAGTTAAGTATGTGAGTTAAAATCATGGGATCTTCGGATTGCGTTTAAGGTAAAGTGCTTTAAAAACGTTATACGTCTTATTTGGAGGCCAGATATGACATTCAGGGGTTCAAAACGTTCTGTTGCTCAACAACAAAGGTACGTACATTTGTACATCAGCTGACCTCTGTACTTCTTGATAATGTCACACGGAGAACACGATGTCCCCTCTGACTGAATGACTGAATGTCCACTGGTGGTGGCTACCCTCTACCAGGGCCACAGATTGATTTTTCATTATATATTTACAGGTATGTCTCCCGTTAATTCCTGACACATTTCTCTCGCCACAGAAAATTGCACATAATTAATCTGCGGCACTTAAGCGGGGAGGGAGGGGGGGGGGCGATGGGTTCGAACCGCCGTTTTTGCCGGGAAAAGGTCCGCTGTGGCTGGCAAATTATCTGGGCACACGAAGGTTTTATGGTAAATGGTCCACTTTTTCAGAAAAAAAACCACCCCCCGTAATTAGGTTGAGTTTAAAAATTTTCCTCCTTAACCAGTTCAATTCTCTTGGTGTGAGTCTGGGGTTGATCCGTAAGACCCCTTTCCCATAGATTTTAGATCGATCTATGCCTGTGGGGAGTCTCACTAGATTACTGTCAGTTTAGCCGACTTAATTGTCCGTCCCGCCTACTACAAGCTGTAAGGGGGTAATTAACTTTCGTGCCCGCTCGGCTTACAGCTATCTAGCGTGAACCCCCAGGGAGTTAGGTCCATCTAAATCTAAATCTCTGGATCGATCTAAATCTCTGGGAATGCACCCTAAGTTAATTAAAAGGAAAGAAAAACCCAGGAGGAAAAAAATGTACTTGGTATAATATTTGCCTTTGTCCCTGTGTCATATTTATGTGTCTACCGTTGTACATATCCTGTAATACTACATGTATACTTAGCTTCCCCATCTTAGACCTTAATAAGGACAAATCCCTAGCGTAATTTTAAAAAGTACTCGATAACAATATTTCCTATTAGGCATGGCGGTCGAAGTGATCAGAAAGTCACCTAGAACTAAATTATTTAATGAGAAATGGTATAAACCATCGATCACAAGTACAGAGACGGGTGTGGCGAGGACGCGTGAGTAGGAAATTGCTTTTTTTTTCATATGAAACTTCGATTTGGCCAGGAAAGTCCAATGACTCGGGTAAAAAGCAAATCCCCTGAGGAAATTTGTCTCATTTAACGTTCACTTACGGTTCTCAATCTATTCTAGAACATTTAATTGTTTTTTTTTACAGTTCTAATGTTGTTCTGTAATGAATGTAACAATTCGAGATCTGTTTTTGGGAAGTCCTTCAGAAATATCCTAGAATAATTTAAGAGCATTTTTTCATTAAAGGAGAAAAACATTGTTTTAGGACACATTGAGAACCGTAAGTGAGCGTTAAATGAGAAAAATTTTCACAGGGGAATGCAGGCTAAGTCAAATAAGTAGGTTTGTTAATTTGTTTTCATCCCACCCTTTAGAAAGTGCGTTAAGTTTTCCGCATCCTACATAAATATACCCCGGTAATTCAACTGCTTTCTGTAACAAAGGTGACTTAATTCCTCAAGCTTTAGACAGCCCCATCCTTGCTCGGCTCATCTTTCTTCAACATCAATGTAATAAGCGAGAAATAGAGCGAGGAATGAATGCGCCGTGTCACTCTGTCTATGAATACAAATGTACCTGCATCGTTGCCGCCGTTGTCCTTATAACCCAGACAACTGTATATAGATATTATAATGGGGACAGGTATAGAACTATATGGGCTAGTATGGTAGAAAAACACGCCTGCCACCTGCGCCAAGGTAAAAAAAAACTACGTAAATAACATAATATAATAACCTACTAAGGCATTTCTGCGTGATGTACCCAAGTGAATTGTACCATTATTATCATAAAGCAACATTATGCAGGCACCATTTTATGAGGTTCTTTTATGTTTCCATTTTTATTTTAACAGCATTAGTATTAGTATTATTGATCTTACCTCCCTTTTTGAGGCTGTTAGTGTGATAGATTGTTACTAAAACCGCGAAATGTATACAGGGAGCAATAAAAAAAAGACAAAAGAAAGCTTGTGTTAAATCTAATGTCCTTGTGCACATCATAACATATTACAGGTGATTCTGGATGTATAAAAACTTTCTGACTTAATGGCCTCTTAAAAACCTTTAAAGGTACATTTCTGTATCTTTTGTTTATCCTGGACTTTTCTCGCAAGATACAAGTTTTCTTTAGAATAGAAGAGAAAAAATTCCTCCTCTCAGGAAGCATTTCTTGATTTGTTCCTGCACTTGGGTTTGATGTTTCCTACCAATATAGTTTTCGGTCACTTACACCGCCATGCCTCCCTGTACACTTCACAGGGAAATAACGACACCAGGTGTGTTTTAATCGTGTTTAAGGTCTGAATTGGAAAAATTGAGCTTTGCACAATATAAAGCCACAGGCGGTATGACTTTTCGGACATTTTCAAACGCGAATGGTAGACATTTAATATTCTTGGCTTCGTCAACGCGCTCAGGTAACCGGGTCGCGTTTTGTACTAGTTCATATGTAGGTCGTTCGAACATATTGAAAAGTTCAATGATTTAGAGCAGCTTTTATGGCTCGTGCTTTGGTGATAAAAGCATTCATCGGCTTGATATCTCTCTGCTTATCTCTCTGGAAACTGTAGGTCTGATGCTGAATCAATACACGGTCTTTGGAGGGTATTGAAACGCAACGTACGACAAACTATAAATATCTGGATTATTTAGCTCAAATAAGTCGTTACATGATTACACGTGTGCATTTTCGTGAGGGTAGTGTAATATTCTACCGTAAATACCGTAAATAATGAATATACAAAAATGTACTTCATGAGGAGTAAAATTTCCTTTTTTCTATCATTAGTTTATATATTTATGTGTTATTATTTTTCTTCTTTTTTAAGGGGGGGGGAGGAGGAGAACAGAGATAGAGAAGAATACAAAGATAGCGACGGGGAAACAGGAGTTGAGAGAGTCTCCCCCCCCCCCCCCCCATTCCCCTTGCTCCCTGTGCTTAAAACTGATGTTGTTGGAAAAATGTGTCTGTTGGGAATCTTTGTAATAATACAATGTGTGTCGATCTACAGGGCATATTTCAAGGCTATGCTATACTATATTATACAACTTTTGACTTTATTTCAGATTCTCTGGACCCTGGAACAGGAGTCAAATGCCATATTTCATCTTCGTGCTGACTTAATTAAATAGAAATAATTAAATAGAAAATAAACAGGACATACACTGTTACTACGCCTTTGGTTGGCGAGAGAAGGAACGTTGATGGACCTTATCGAGTATTGAACCCAAATGCGATGTGTGCCAGGAGAAACTTTGAGCATCAGAGATGCACAATTTCACTTTATACGTAAAAGAAAGAAGAGGATAATACTACACCAAACGGTCTTTAGCCTTTTAATCTTGGGAATTGGTCCGTCTTGTGGTTGGGCTCGTATTGCGGAGAAAGTGCTGATTTGAAATACACGTGCTCATTCAGATAC
This sequence comes from Lingula anatina, assembly GCF_051362555.1. Lineage (NCBI taxonomy): Eukaryota > Metazoa > Brachiopoda > Lingulata > Lingulida > Lingulidae > Lingula > Lingula anatina. The sequence continues at coordinate 502,292 of NC_141776.1, forward strand.
ATCTATTTTAAAACGCCTTTAACAAATTTATCTGCATTACTAATTAAATGCTCATTTCTCGTATGCAGCCATACAATCACTATCAACTGCGGCCAAACTACTGGGATTTTTATTAGTTTCAACTCATTCACATCACGAAAGAGATTCTGGTGTACAGTAAAAACCATGAGGCGTCTCTCTTTATTCACAGTGGCTCGGCTATGCAGGCCATTCCTGAAACGTAAAGTTCTGAAGTTCTTCACAGTGACTGCAATAATTTGTTTTACCTTAAGCATTTATCACTTACAGCATGGACCTATCCAAGCAAAAAGATATGTCAAATCTCTGCCAAATTATGCATGGTTAAAAAGGTCCGATCAGAGCTCAAATCAAACCGATGACAGGGCATGTGTATTTCCAGTATTGGACCCATACAGCCCCGAGATGATGACTTTCTTTGAAAAACCGTCGCCGGTGGAATGCTGGATAGATGAAGACTGGGTATATATAGAAAATGGCACATTTCGGTTTTCAGAAACAGCTTTGAGGAAATACGGACCAGACATTGAATGTTCCTATAGAACTATAACGCGTGGCAAAACTGACTTTGAGGTGGACCGAGGTCCACATGTGCCCTTCAAAGATGGAGACCCTTTAAAGACTGACTTTGCAGTTGTGCGATGCTATGGTCGTTTTTGGAAAAAGTTTGAAACTATTCTCTCCGGCATCTCTTTTCGGCCTCACCTTCATGCCAGATATAAACCATCAATGCTGTTGGAGTCCTCAATGGGTTTTAATGTTCTCATGTTTGGATTTGACTCAGTATCAAGAATGACATGGATTAGGAATTTAAGGAAAAGTTACGATTATTTCACCAAAGAATTGGGCGGTATCGTCCTGGAAGGATATAACATAGTTGGGGACGGAACGCCGCAAGCTCTTTTGCCAATTCTAACTGGGCATTCAGAACCGGAACTACCCGAAGCCAGACGAGGAAAGCCGAATGCAAAACATGTGGACGGGTAAATCTCTCTCTCTCTCTCTCTCTCTCTCTCTCTCTCTCTCTCTCTCTCGTCTTATGTATTCCTGGTTCTCATTTATGTACTGTTTTTACAGATCTTGTCTCGTTTTTACCACCTCTAATGCGTAGCACTCATATGGTGTCACGATGGCGCAGGGTTCGTATTATTTAAGCCATCTTGGATGATCCACATTAAGAAAAGTTAATGAAACATCACGAGCTGAACCACAGACAAACTTAAACCACGCTTGCGTGTTAGATCAACGTGGTCAGCTCGTTTTACGCGTGATGCGCCGGGTGTTAGGGACCATTCCCACAGATATGTGGATCGATCTATCTCCCTGGGGAGTCTCACTAAATTGCTATCAATGCAACCGCCTTAAATGTCTGTCACGTCTAGTAAAGCTGTTAGAGGGTTATTATCTTTACTCGCTCGCTGATTTGGTAGGCGTGACAGACATTTAAGCCGGTTAATTGGTGGCAATTTAGTGAGACTCCCCAGGGAGTTAGACTGATCTAGATGGATCGATCTAGGCATGGGAACCAAGTCTAAGTCTTTAAGTCCTCACTTTCATGTGGGACCCTCCCTGTCAGCACTCACATGTGGGACCCAGATGGATAGGTGGTTGTTTGTGAGCCGATCTGGGCAGAGGTTAAATTCCGTGGTCTTATCTGGGTCCCTGATAGTCCTCATATGGGCTAGCATAGCTATCTCATGGGTCACTTCACTGTGTGTACATGTACGTATAGTGACTCCTGATATCTGTTGTTGACAGGACATATTTGAGACTATATATGATCAGCGATATTTGAGCCTATTTTTGAGTAATTTGGAGCTGATGATTCGCTAGGTCTAGGTTCGCAAGATCTGAACCATTAGTTTTTTTAATCTTAAAAATAATCTTTTTTAATTTTAAAAATAGGTTGCCCTTTTTGTGGACCTGTATCAGCAAAAAACCCTTCCCTTCATTAGCCCACGTCAGAACCTATAAATCATGTAAGGGGCCACTCAGAATAGATGATCCGAGTACTTACTGATCCGCCGACTAAATATGGCCGACCGCACTTCAAAATCGATATCGCTAATTCCATGATGGTCTTCCCGCAGTTAGTAGCCTACTCGGATCATTTAATCTGAATGGCCTCTATGAACCACCTATTTTAATCCTTTTGGGATTGTCAACATATGGGACCCACATCACAGTCCATACGGGCCCAGACGGGCACCATCACTGTGTGATGACTGGGTTTATTCGTAGTTTTGCTTGCATTTAATTTTTTGTTGTTCATCAAATCAGTATGTTGTCGCCCCCCAAGTCTAATAGTCACCATTTCTGCTGCTTATTCCTCATACTTTAGATTTCTAATAACATGGTTATATTAAAAGATCAACCTAATGTGTTTTATTTTACAATGATGTTGACTAGTGCCAAGGGTTGACTTATAAAAATATTTGTGTATTTGAATTCCCTATTCCTGCAAAGAAAGAATCCACATGAGGTTGTTCTTAATTTTTTAAAAATCGTGTTTAAAGAGACGTTTATCAACGAGCAATGACGTCTTAATATATGTCAATAATGACTATTCTGATTTATTTCTACAGGTTTCCTTGGATTTGGAATGAATTCAAGAAACTCGGTTACATCACTCAGTGGGGAGAAGATATGTCCCACGTCGGCACATTCCAAATGAGGATGCTGGGATTTAAAGATCCGCCAACTGATCATTACTTACGGCCATTTTTATTAGAAGGAGAATATTATTACGAAAAATCTAATTGCTTTGGTGCTATTCCTACTCATACGCATATGATGAATTGGGGAAGAGACATGTTTTTAATGTATAAAGATAAACCAAAGTTTTCATATTTATTCCATTCCAAGTACAGCCACGGACACACCTCGCAATTACAAGTAGCAGACGATGACTTGTTGGAATTCTTGCAATGGTTAGAAAAAGGCAGGTACTTAGACGACACCATTTTGATTTTGATGTCAGATCATGGCGCGCGATTTACTTCTGTAAGAGACTCTGTCCAGGGAAAATTAGAAGAACGCATGCCATTTTTCTCGTTCCGTTTTCCAAAGAAATTCATTGAAAAGTACCCAAAAGCCTACGCCAATGTGAAGAAAAACTCCAAAATCCTTACCACCCCCTTTGATATTCACGAGACATTCATAGATATGATAAATCACACTGGTGCTGGAGTTGCAGATATACGACGGAGAGGCGTAAGTCTCTTTAAAGAAATTCCTAAAAGTAGAACCTGTGCGCATGCCCAAATTGAAGCTCACTGGTGCACGTGCTTGAATTGGGAAAAGGTTGACAAAGTAGATAAAAATGTGCAAAAAGCCATAAGTGCTGTTATTCAAAAATTAAACTCCATTATAGAATCACAAAGTCACGTCTGTCATAAACTTGAGTTGGGAATTGTTTCTCAAGTTGTTCGTTATAGCGGGGCAAAAGAAGCGCTCTTGCAATTTAAAGAGAGCGCTGATGGTGATGGTCGTCTGCCAGACTTTTCCGATAATATGGCGATGTCCGAGATATTGTACCAAATTAATTTATCTACCAAGCCAGGGAACGGACATTTCGAGGCGACTGTTCATCACACAGTTCAGAGCGGCAATTTCACTGTATATGACAAGGAGATAAGCAGACTAAATAAGTATGGAAACCAGCCCCACTGCGTCTCTGGGAAACTGCCGCACTTACGACCTTATTGCTATTGTAAAGAACAGTTATCGAGATAAACAAGCACGTTGTGTTAAGTTTAGCACAATATTTTAAAGGTACTTTTACCCAACAAGCTGTTTAAGTGGTACCCCTATACGATTCCCACAAGGTTTTTTTTTTATACAACAGACGTAGGAATATGTCTACACTTTTGCCGAAAGTGATAAATCATTTTTTTTATCCTGAGTTTCGGACATGATACAAAGATGCGTCTTTATTTATAAAGTGCATATCTTACTTGCGGAAAATATTATCGCAAGTATATTGTTTGTTTGTGGTCACTTATTTGTTTCAAGATAGAGGCCACAGTTTTAAAGATTTTGGTTTTAAATTTTTTGTACGTTGGTTTTAGGCCTAGGATGAACTTTTCTGAATTTCATAAGGATAATGTATACAGTTTATATGTAAAACATTTTCAAATTTTCAATTGCTTTGTAAATTAATGTTAGATAGTGAACGGTTTGTGGCCTTGTTTACTCTGTAACTTAAGTCGCTTTTAGAACAGATGACAAAGCCTAACAAAACCAAGTCGTTTGCATCACACAACTCCACAACTGAGTCAATTGCTTCTCTACAGTATCGCATACTCTCAGCATTCTCGCTTATAAGACCAACTTTAGTGGTGTCGTTCGCATATTTCATTAGAAATTAATGCGCCTCCGTCTTTAAATTGCACGATTCAATAAAACGATACTTTGCAATTATTATTTTTACGCTTTTAGTTATTGAACAGTAAACATTTTTAATGTCTGCTTTTGTCAGTGTCCCCTGACTTCTTTTGAGAAGTGTATTTCATATCTGCTTAGGTAATGCAGAAGTAAACATAGTCGTGTTATGGTATAGTGTTAGGAGATGCTGTCACATCAACAACACATTGGAGTGATTTGGCTGTGAGCTGATGACGTTATATAGCAGCTTTTCTGTAGTGAAATTGTGTTTTTGAATTCAAACAGATCTCCCTCACGTGAACAGCTATTAACAACGTTTTAACTCCTATTTAACCACAACTGTAAGTACTACAATTCATTCACAGTACAATGTAGTTCTTTTTGAAAGGCTTATTTCTGATTTCACCGTATTTTTGAGTAAAGAGGTGAAAAGTATTGGTTTGATGGCACATCGTATTTAAGGGATCATGTCTCATAAAAAATCAAAACACTGTCAAAATAGATCACACCCTTGTCGCCAACTATACCAATTTTCATGCTGTTGTCTGACTCAAGGCCAGAAATGCGCAGCATTCACGCGATACGCTAGGACGCAACAGTACGGCTTCACGTGACTCAACTAGCCAATCACAGCACAACAATGGCACCGCACACAGACTTTGTGATAAGTACTCGAGGAGCCAAAATTGACTTCTTGGACTGATAGTAGAGTGCCTAGGTGAAAATACTGAAAAGCTCATAACACACATATTAGAATTTCTAGATATAGTGGTTCCATCACCACAGAATTTAACCTTGAAACTTGGCCTACTACCACATTCAACATCAGGGTTGTCAGCCAAATAGGATTTGATGGCAAAAATAAGCTCAGATTCAACATCTATCTCAGCCCCATCATGTGGCCCTGGAGTACGTTGCACATGACAAATCACATTCATCTCTTTACGCATTTGTTTTATTAGGTAGCTTTTGGGCAGCCCATCGTCAAGTAGTGTTAGCTCATGGTAACAAACGTCTGACATGTGCAGAGGAGTTTATTGTAATATATTATTCTTATTGTTACATTATTAAATCTAACTCTGTATCCAAGTAGTAACTATACTGTACCAAGTCAGGTACTGATGATGTGCAGAGGTCATATATTCCAGAATAAGCCATTACCACTAATTTATAACTTTTATTTTTGTTTAATATATTATTCATGAAAGAGTTCACGAAAGATTATTTTAAATTGTTAAATTGTGATCTTATTCTTTTTATATTCAAATAAATGAATAATTTGGGTAAAATTGGTCTTCCACTTCTTATTTGCATTTTTCCTTTACTACAAGATAATTTTGGAACAGTTGCAGCATTAAAAATTAAAATAAAAAGCAATCTGAAAGAAGAATTTTGCATAATTACTAAATGATGATAGGAATTTTGGATTAAGAGTTAGTCAAATAGTGATATTGTCAGTCAATTTATGTAGAATCGGATAATATGATTGAAAATACTGATTGAATTCTTGGCCTTGCACTGGGTAGTTTTACATTTGTGCCAAGTGCTTTTTTTGGACTCCATTGTACAGTGGTAAAAGTTCTTCAATTGCCATGAAAGTTTTTAATCAGACTCTGTATGGTGCTGCCTTTTGCTGGTGCTATCGGCAACGAATTAGTTTGCCTTTGTTTCTGAGTGAACCTACCGTCTAAAATCACTATTTCTGACAATATTTACGTTTTGCTGAGGGTAGGCTAGGCAATGCACGGCAAACCTCTTAGCACGTGTGTACAACAGAATTTTTTAAAAACCCTAGCGATATTTGGTCAGGAGTTGCTTGAAGCATAGCACAGCGTTGCTGTCTATCGGCATCAGGCCGTTAGTTTGTCAATTATCCGCCATGGGCCCACGAATTGCGACCCATTTATTTTATTTTAACTGTTTACTTGAAACAAGATAAGGCACAATCATCATTATGGCTATTCAGTAGTATTAATTCATACAATGAAGCTTTCATATATACAATAGATTATCCTTGATTGTCTTTGGCATTACTTCTTAATAATCAGTGAAAACATTTTAAACACATAAATGACAAGACGTATAAAGGAAAAATAAATCATAAACCACTGTAAAATGATACAAAATTTGTGACAAAAATCAAACGATCTCTAAGACTATCCTATGTAAGAGCTAAAAAAGATAGAAAGATGCTCATTGAAATTAACTGGAAAAAAAATGCAAAAAGCTACTTTCCGATATTTAGGAAAAGTAACAGTTTTACCGAATCATCCACATCCTTCTGTGCTGAGGGCTGTGTGTGTGTGTGTGTGTGTGCGTGTGTGTGTGTGTGGGGGGGGGGGGTCTAAATACCTTGTTAAAACAAATTTCTTATTCCTCAAAAATGTAACCATTTTCTTTTTCCCGGTCTATTAGATGTCTGTTAGTTTTCTCTCAGTCAGTGTGTAGATAAGTACAAGTCAATGCGCATGTAAGTACAAATCAATGCCTAGAAAAGTACAATGATTAGCTGGCATGTCTTGCAGGCACTGCAACAGCTGCCATCTACCGTTTGATAAGATCAATATATTGGGTCTAAATACAAATTTCAACTGGAGACAACATGCACAAAATTGTGAAAAAAAAAAACTTCTGCGTGTTTGTCTGAGGTGATTGTGGATATTGACTTTTATTGAAATAAAAACAAGTCATTTCGGATTGCATATGGCACGACCGTTTTGAACGGGAAACATGACTAGATTTTTAATTATTTATATATATTATCAGTTCAGTAGTCTAAAAATAATATAAATTATAAAAAAGCTGGAAAGACTAATAACTAAATTTGTTTCACTATTGTACATCTCCCACAACTATCCAGGAATCCAACCGTTTAAAATATTGAGGTAAAATTATTACAGATATATTGTTCCTTTACCTTGATACCTGATCTTTACAATAACAATAGGCTCGTAAGTGTGGTAGTTTTCCAGCGACGCAGTGGGGCTGATTTCCATACTTATTAATTCTGCTAATCTCCTTGTCATATACAGTGAAATTGCCGCTCTGAACTGTGTGATGAACAGTCGCCTCGAAATGTCCGTTCCCTGGCTTGGTAGATAAATTAATTTGGTACAATATCTCGGACATCGCCATATTATCAGAGAAGTCTGGCAGACGACCGTCACGATCGGCGCTCTCTCTGAATTGCAAGATCGCTTCATTGGCTCCGCTATAACGAACAATACGAGACACGTTTCCCAACTCAAGTTTATGGCAGACGTGACTTTGTGATTCTATAATGGAGTTTAATTTTCCGATCACAGCGCTAATGGCTTTTTGCACATTTTCATCTACTTTGTCAACCTTTTCCCAATTCAAGCACGTGCACCAATGAGCTTCAATTTGGGCATGCGCACAGGTTCTACTTTTAGGAATTTCTTTAAAGAGACTAACGCCTCTCCGTCGTATATCTGCAACTCCAGTGCCAGTGTGATTTATCATATCTATGAATGTCTCGTGAATATCAAAGGGGGTGGTAAGGATTTTGGAGTTTTTCTTCACATTGGCGTAGGCTTTTGGGTACCTTTCAATGAATTTCTTTGGAAAACGGAACGAGAAAAATGGCATTCGTTCTTCTAACTTTCCCTGGACAGAATCTCTTAAGAAAGAGTATCGCGCGCCATGATCTGACATCAAAATTAAAATGGTATCATCTAATATTCCGCCCTTTTCTAACCATTGCAAGAATTCCAACAAGTCATCGTCTGCTACTTGTAATTTTGACGTGTACCCATGACTGTACTTGGAATGGAATAAAAATGAAAACTTTGGTTTATCTTTATACATTAGAAACATATCTCTTCCCCAATTCATCATATTCTTATGGACTGGAATAGCTCCAAAGCAATCTGATTTTTCGTAATAATATTCTCCTTCTAGGAAAAATGGCCGTAAATTGTGATCTGTGGGCGATTCTTTAAATCCCAGCATCCTCAATTGGAATGTATTGAGACTGGACACATCTTCTCCAAACTGAGTGACGTAACCGAGTTTTTTAAATTCTTTCCAAATCCAAGGAAACCTGTTAGAAATAAATAAGATTACTCATTCTGTGACAAAAGTTAACACGTCATTCCTCTTTGATAAAAACACGTTGTGTTTCATCAAAAACGATTTTAAACCAAAAACAAGCCTATTTGGATTATTTCTTTGAAAGAATTCGGGATGGAAATGTACATAGTGTATATAGTACCCTTAGTGCATCCCATAGGTTCCCACAAAACGTTATATACGAAAATGACCCCAAATCCTAAGGAATCTTACAGGGCACATGTCCTATAGGGAAGTAGAATATAAAAAGATATATAGAAAAAAGAGAGGCATTTACCCATCTACTTGTTTTGCATTCGGCTTTCCTCGTCTGGCTTCGGGTAGTTCCCATTCTGTATGCCCAGTTAGAATTGGCAAAAGAGCTTGCGGCGTTCCGTCCCCAACTATGTTATATCCTTCCAGGACGATACCGCCCAATTCTTTGGTGAAATAATCGTAACTTTTTCTTAAATTCCTAATCCATGTCATTCTTGATACTGAGTCAAATCCGAACATGAGAACATTAAAACCCATTGAGGACTCCAACAGCATTGATGGTTTATATCTTGCATGAAGGTAAGGTTGAAAAGAGATGCCGGAGAGAATAGTTTCAAACTTTTTCCAAAAACGACCATAGCATCGCACAACGGCAAAGTCTGTCTTTAAAGGATCTCCATCTTTGAAGGGCACACGTGGACCTCGTTCCACCTCAAAGTCAGTTTTGCCACGCGTTATAGTTCTATAGGAACATTCAATGTCTGGTCCATATTTCTTCAAAGCTGACTTCGACATCCGAAATGTGCCATTTTCTATATATACCCAGTTTTCGTCTATTTCACATTGGATCGGAGGCTGTTTTTCAAAGAACGCCATCATTTCAGGGTTATATGGGTCCAATACTGGATATACACATGCCTTGCCATCGGTTTGATCTGAGCTCTGACCAGACCCTTTTAACCAGGCATAATTTGGCAGAGATTTGACATATCTTTTCACAAGAATAGGTTCACGCCGTAAATAATAGATACTTAAGAGAATACAAATTATCGCGGTCACTGTGAATAACTTTGAAACTTTACGTTTCAGGAATGGCCTGCATAGCCGAGCCACTGTGAATAAAGAGAGACGCCTCATGACTTTAACCGCCAGAATCCCTTCTGTGCTATGAATTAACTGAAAATAATAAAGATTTTATTAATTCAGTCGCATTTGTTGGTAATTGTATGATTCAATACGGAAAATGATCATGTTACCGACTCAATTTAAAATTGCTCAAAGCGTATTAAAATAGGTATATTTTGAGCACGTGTATTTCAAATCAGCAATTTCTCCGCAATACACGCCCAACGACAAGACGGACTCATTCCCAAGATTTGAAAAGGCTAAATACGTTTCGTGTTGTATTATCTTCTTCCCTCTCTTACGTATAAAGCTATTTTATGTATTTCTGATGGTCAACGTATTCTACTGACACAAAACACGGTTTCAAAACTCGGATAAAACAATCAACATTCCTATCCTCTCCGACCGGAGACGTTGTAACAACTTTTGACCTATTAATTATTCTTTCTATTTACAGGATTTGCAACACAATGTCAGTATAAAAATAATAACAATATAATAATAATAATAATTATAATTATTTAACTTTGAACATTTTACTTTGAACTTAGTTCAGTATATAAACAGCAAAAGGCCTGTGACCTGGACGATGTGCATAACTGAACTGTGCGTATCGTACAATCTATATAGGTCACGATGTTAAACAGACAAGGTTCACAGGTTGATCAGTACGGACAAGGTAGGCCCTATAACCTTAAAAACGCGTCATCAGACAAACAACCAAAGCAAATAGGAAGATAAGCGAAGGAGGCACATTAAGGTCTGGCTGTGTGCTCTCCTCCTACCCCCTATCCCCCTCCCCTCCTAAAAAAAAGAATAACAATAATAATACCAAAAAATTAGATTAGAAATAATAACATAATAGACAAAAGGAAATTCTACATCTCATGAACAACAGCCCAGCTGACAAACGACATTGATTCACCGTTGAATCAACGTTAATTTTGGTAGATCAACGTTGAATCAACGTAGAATCAATGTCGTTTACCTGCTGGGCAGGTTTGTAAATTCATAATTCAATATTAAAAAAATCAATCATTTTTGTAGCCAAATTCGATTTTTCGGGCCATCAGCTCAACTACTATTGTAACTGCAGTGCCGCCTACAAAGTACCAAACAGGATGGCCAGGCATCGTTTTATTTGTGGTATGCTCGGGATTTACTTGTTATGTAGAATTGCCCCGATATCCTAACCCTCTTAATGACTGCCGAAGAGCACCCCGTTTATTTTGACATATGATTTTTGACTTGGCGGTACATACGGAGATGTTCATTGAAATACCCTGTACACATAACCATTCACAGTGATATCCGTGAATATCCAATGGTAAAATTCTTTGTTCACCTCGTTGAGGTTATATGATGCATGTACATGGGTCGATTCACAAAAGCACACGCGACATGTACGTACACTGAGCAAAACTATTAACGCCTCGCGCAATACTCTAAAATATTAATCTGCATCATTGGCTACGAACATGTACATATATTAAATCATACAAAGTAAAGTTTGTTGTTCAGTGTGCTGCAGTTTACTGTCCGTAGCTACAGATAAGTGGTTACCCCACTGCGTTATATAAATAATTCACATGGGGGCGTTAATATTTTTGCTCAGTTTTTACACCATTGTGTATTAATTGTTGGTGACATAAGAGCATATACATATAACTGGTCGTATAAAACTCACGTTGTATTTCCCAAAACAAGATCCCAAGTTTCAGTGAAATTTTTTCGTTCTTCTCAGCCTCCAGACTCTTGCATGGTATTAAGGTCTACGTGACTACCGCGATCTACGTGAACTGGGTATCGCTAACACCAGGTCACATGCGTTCAAAGATAAAATTGCACAACAGTGCAAGAATTTGAGAACTAAAATACAAGAATATCGCATGTATGGAACAAATGTTGTAACGTTTTTAAAGTTTTGTAGTCATGGTAATATTGCTACCCTTATGTTTGCATTCAGAGGCTGTAAATGGCGTTCAAGTTACATAATGATCCTAATCTCAACTAAATTTCTTTTGAGCCCTATTTGTTTAATTTGCGATACCCAGCTACTTCAACCATACTGATGTAGTTGGTCATTAATAGTATAATACATTTTATGTTACTTTCCGTATAATAACTCCTTGTAATTGTACAGACTTATACATTATTTATCTTTTATTTATTTATTCATTTGATTATTTATTTATTAAACGTTATTTATTGCGGTTTAAACACGTGGTAAATATAAATTGTTTCTTCCCCATGTTTCTCCTGAGGTAATAATAATAATAATAATAATAATAATAATAATAATAATAATATATTTATTTATTTATTTCGAGTGTAAAATCCATAAAATGTTCAATAGACTGTACAAAGGTGAGTAAAAGTGCCCAAATAAAACACACACACACACACACACACATATATATATATATATATATATATATATATATATATATATATATATATATATATATATATATATATATATATATATATTAAACGATTGTCTGAGGACTGCAGGAAAATTGGAGAGAATAGAAATAACAATAGATTAAAACAATAGCAACAATAACAGTCCCAAACTTTCTAATGTTTTCAAATTTCAAATGTCATTATTAAGAATAGTCCATAAAAGTATAGGGCTCCAAATGAGCCTATAACAGGAATGGAAGTCCGCTAGGAACCGTAGTCCGTTCCCCATTACTTTGTACAGGTAACATTCGTCCCATACATTAACCCCAATACTTCAACTAACCCTAACCTGTACTAATCATATCGGAGCCCGGACTTCCATTTCTAGGACTTCCATTCCTGTGTAACGTGACAGAGAGTCCCCTATAACAGAGAGTCCGCTTCCCATTCATTTGTACAGGTGAGCCTCGCCCTAGATTTTGACCCACTTAGGTCAGACTAACCCTAACCATTATAACTATATGGAGGGCGGACTTTCTGTTACACGGACCCTCAGTTTCGTTACAACGGCACGGCAGTGTGATTTATTTCCATATGTATATTGTACGTGATATTATATTCTAGTAACTCTGTATGATTAGTTTTCTTAGTTGTCTTAGTTCATGTGATAAGCTGTGCGTGAAGCAAACCGGAGCTTCGCATTGGTCAATGCATTGAAAAGTGTTCACGGTAATTTCCTATATTTGTAAGTTGCGCAGTTTCATCACAGGTGCCCCGAGAAAAACCGGTACAGGGCCTATTAGCTATGTTTTCATGACTATATGGTTGTGAATGCTGGAATATCTCCAACAACACTAAGAAGAAACTGGAAGCTATGGAAATGATTATGTGGTACCTACGAAGATTGTTGAGAATATCTTGGGCAGAAGGAAAGACCAATAAAGAAGTGTTCCAATTTGCAGGAGTTCAACGCTCACTGATGAAAACAATCAGAAAAAGACAAAAGAAATCTCTAGGCAATACCATCAGAAAAGACGGAATAGAAAAACTTGAACTCTGTAGGAAAAATTGAAGGAAGAAGAAGTAGAGGAAGACAAAGACCAACATACACTGACAGCTTTAATGCCTTTGTAACAAATCAACTGTACAATAACCTCCAATTGACTGTAAATAAAAAAGAGTGTACTGGAGGGCCACGATCCTTACTGCCCGCAACAGGCCTGACACTTGACGAAGAAAAATGTAATGTTTATTAGATTTTTACACACGTGTGATTTAGTTATTGTATTTATACCATCTCAGCTACACTTCTTTACTATACTTTACTTTCATAAATGGTAAGCCAATTTAAGAGAGCGTTCCCATAAACCCATGGAATTAGCTGGACGGATCTAACTCTGCGGGGCTTCTCGCTACAGTGCTTTCAGTGTAATCAGCTTAATTGTCTGGCACTCCCCATCGAGTAACGGATGGGTTAGATGGGGGTGGGGGGGGGGGGGCAATTGCCTATCGTTTATTACCCTCCCAGCACCTTGAATTATGGAGAATATCAGATTACTCAAAGTGAGACAAAACCTTTGGGGTGGTTAGTAATGGAGACACAACAGCAATGCATTTTGTATAACATTCACCGGTTGAATTTCCGTAGGGCTAAAAAAAAAAAAAAAAAAAAAAAAAAACAATAGTGTTTGTTTAGTGGAAACTTTCTGTATTTGAACCAGGTCAGTGCACGACATTTATTTATTATTTTTTGTAACTTCTGATATTCAGTGAACATACATTATAGCAGCAAAAATTTCTATTTTTTTCAATTCAACTTGTTAATTTTAATTATTTTAAATAATATTTTTAGGGTGGTGTTAAACCACATTGCGGGTGATTTCGCAGCAGAAACATTTTTCCTGGGCCCCATATAAATTTCATTCAACACCAAATGCATTTATTCCAATTTGGAAAATAAAACTTTCTCGGAAATCTGATTTACTCAAAATAAGAACCGACCTCGCTCTTTAAGCAACTTAACAATTTTACCAGACCTTACTGGTTAATTAGAGACACAAATGTTACAGCCAGTAGAATTCTAATAAAACGTACTATAAACAGCGAAACTGTTATTCAATTCAATAGGATACAACAACTTACATAATCTTATTAGATGGATTGCGTGCAATATTGAGTAGATCTGGGACTGTTGGATTGCGTTAGAGATGGAAACAGTGCAACTATCACAATATGTTCCAATATCAGAAGGTCGCATTCAGAACAAATAATCCACAAACTTACTTGTCCGCGAACTAAATATGGCCGACCCCACTTTAAAGGAAGGCCCACAATCCCTTGATGGTCTAACCGCCTCCACACGCGCCATTAAGCGGGTTAAATCTTGGCTCCAAGATTTAATTGCTAGACCCGCGCGGACGGCGAGTGTGGAGGCGGGGAAAACCATCAGGGTATTATAAGCGGCTACTTTTTAACTTGGTCAGCCATATTTGATCTGCAGATCTGTAAGTTCAAGGATCGTCTGTTCCGATGGTAACCTTTGTAATACAAATTCTTAGGCATTCATTGCTAGGAATGGAAGTCGTAGGGAATACATTAACAGGGTTCGATGCCCGTAGGACGTAAATTCTAAAAGGTCTAGTAACGCACATATTTTACACGTAAACATGACTTATGAATACTTAGATTTACAGGCACACTAAGCTTTTTACTTGTATTTTAATGTTTTGTGATGTTATAGTTTTTCCGATATCTAGTATACATATAAATTAATTTTTATTCATACTTTTTGCATCACTCGTACTGATAATAATAATAATAATAATAATAATAATAATAAGAAGAAGAAGAAGAAGAAGAAGAAGAATACATTCTAGGCTATTAAGATCTACATATTAAGATCTACATATTATACAGTTGTCCAATATATGAACTGGATCTTAATATTTAGAATTATTATTTATAATAATAGACATTACAAAATGGAAGATGCGGCACCGTTTCTTTTCTTAAAAGCGAGATTAAGGTATTTTGCCAAAGATATTATCACTGTCTCGATTTGTCGTTGTTGTTTAAATATGTGAAGCAACAGTTTCCCCTTTGGACAACTTGGAATGAGTTCATTTTTGTGTGCGGTGTATGGGGGGTGGGGGGTTATTAAAATGCTCTTTATTCCTCTATAACTCTAGAGGAGCAATTTCGGATTTTTTTCAGCTGGTGTTGGTTTACCCTTGACATGACAACTTGTTTCAGTGTCCACATTATCACTGTTGATTCCAAGTGTGGTTCAGATTTGATTTTTTTTTTTAATTTTAAATTGTGTTAATGTATTTTTCCCTCTCCAAATTAAGTTTTGTATTGTACATTTTCAACTTAATATTATTGTATTTATGAAGTAGCAACAACGAACATAGCTTTAATTTACATTTTGTTTTATTTTTTACTTTACATTTACACAGCCGTGAAATGAGGGAAACGTCACAGTTTGATACTTTTATGTCGATAACTGCTCTTTACAATAGCAATAGGCTCGTAAGTGCGGCAGTTTTCCAGCGACGCAGTAGGGCTGGTTTCCATACTTATTCAGTCTGCTTATCTCCTTGTCATATACAATAAAATTGCCACTCTGAACTGCGTGATGAACAGTTGCTTCGAAATGCCCGTTCCCTGGCTTGGTAGATAAATTAATTTGGTACAATATCTCGGACATCGCAATATTATCCGATAAGTCTGGCAGCCGTCCGTCATTATCAGCGCTCTGCTTGAATTTCAAGAGCGTTTCACTTGGCCCGCTATAACGAACAATTTGAGATACATTTCCCAACTCAAGTTCATGACAGAGGTGGCTTTGTGGCTCTATAATGGAATTTAATTTTCTTATTACAGAGCCAATGGCTTTTTTCACATTTTCATCTACTTTTTTCACATTTTCATCTACCTTTTCCCAATTCAAGCACGTGCACCAATGAGCTTCAATTTGGGCATGCGCACAGGTTCTACTTTTAGGAATTTCTTTAAAGAGACTAACGCCTCTCCGTCGTATATCTGCAACTCCAGTGCCAGTGTGATTTATCATATCTATAAATGTCTCGTGAATATCAAAGGGGGTTGTGAGGACTTTGGAGTTTTTCTTCACATTGGCGTAGGCTTTTGGGTACTTTTCAATGAATTTCTTTGGGAAACGGAACGAGAAAAATGGCATGCGTTCTTCTAGCTTTCCCTGAACTGTGTCTCTTACAGAAGTAAATCGTGCGCCATGATCTGCCATCAAAATCAAGATGGTATCATCTAAAAACCTGCCTTTTTCTAACCATTGCAAGAATTCCAACAAGTCATCGTCTGCTACTTGTAATTTTGACGTGTACCCATGACTGTACTTGGAATGGAATAAAAATGAAAACTTTGGTTTATCTTTATACATTAGAAACATGTCTTTTCCCCAATTTATTATTTGCACATGAGAAGGGATAGCACCAAAGCAATTTGATTTTTCGTAATTATTTTCTCCTTCTAGGAAAAATGGCCTTAAGTTGTGATCGGTTGGTGTTTCATTAAATCCTAGCATCCTATATTGGAATGTACCGACTCCTGACAAATCTTCTCCCCACTGAGTGACGTAACCGAGTTTCTTAAATTCATTCCAAATCCAAGGAAACCTGTTGGAAATAAATGAAAACAGTCATTCAGTAACATAACGTAAAATATCATTCTTTGTTGGCATAAAAAACGTGTTGTGTGGTCCGATCTACCGGTGAATTCAGGATCATTCGGTGCCGAGTCTGGTAGTTGGGTAGGCCTGCAAGCGCAGTTTCAGTTTTTCTGATCATCTTGTGCTGTGTTCTCCGCTCTGCATAAGGTGGCCTTTCCAAGATTTCTTTATACGAAGCTTTCGGCTAGGTGACTCATTTGAGAGCTACGTATGCGAGATGGTAAGAACGATACAAAATTTGAAGAAACAATAAATAATTGAGGACCAGGAATACATGAGAGAGAGAGAGAGAGAGAGAGAGAGAGAGAGATTTACCCATCAACTTGTTTAGCATTCGGCTTTCCTCGTCTAGCCTCGGGTAGTTCCGCTTCAGTTAACCCAGTTAGAATTGGCAAAAGAGCTTGCGGCGTTCCGTCACCAACTATGTTATATCCTTCCAGAACGATGCCGCCTAATTCTTTGGTGAAATAATTGTAACTTTTCTTTAAATTCCTAATCCATGTCATTCTTGATACGGAGTCAAATCCAAACATGAGAACATTAAAACCCATTGAGGAATCCAACAGCATTGATGGTTTATATCTTGCATGAAGGTAAGGCTGATACGAGATGCCGGAGAGAATAGTTTCAAACTTTTTCCAAAGAAGGCCATAGCATTGTACAATCGCAAAATCAGTTTTTAAAGGGTCTCCGTCTTTAAAGGGCACACGTGGGCCTTGTTCTACCTCAAAGTCAGTTTTGCCAAGCGTTATAGTTCTATAGGAACATTCGATGTCTGGTCCGTATTTCCTCATGGCTGACTCCGAAATGCGAAATGTGGCATTTTCTATATATACCCAGTTTTCGTCTATTTCACATTGGATCGGAGACTGTTTTTCAAAGAACGCCATCATCTCGGGGCTGTATGGGTCCAATATTGGATATACACATGCCTTGTCATCGGTTTGATTTGAGCTCTGACCAGACCTTATTAACCAGGCATAATTTGGCAGAGATTTGACATATCTTTTCGCCTGGATAGGTTCAATCCGTGCATGTAAGAGATAGATGCTTAAGGGAATACAAATCATCACAGTCACTGTGAAGAACTTCAGAACAGTACGGTTCAGGAATGGCCTGCATGCCCGAGCCACTGTGCTTAAACAGGGGCGCACCATGATTTAGTCCGTATGCCAGAATCCCTTTAGTGATGCAAATTACCTGAAAGTAATAAAAATCTCAGTAATTTGACCGCAGTTGATAGTGATTGTATGACTGCATTCGAGGATGCGCATGTTATTTTTGATTTAGAAAAAATTGTTATAATCGTGTTATAATTGATATATCTGAATGAGCACGTGTATTTCAAATCATCACTTTCTACGCAATACAAGCCCAACCACAAGACGGGCCAATTCCCAAGTATTGCAAAGGCCTAAAACGGTTTCGTGTTGTATTATTTCCTTTCTTTAGTGTATAATGTGATGTGATGTTTCTATGATGCGCAAAGCTTTCTCCTGGCGCACATAACGGCAGTTGGGTTAAAAACTCGGATAAGGACCATCAACATTCCTGCCCTCGCTAGCCAAAGATGTAGTAACAGTCTATGTTCTAATTACATTTCTTTCTATTTAATTAAGTCAGCACGAAGACGAAATGATGCGCTTAACTCCTGTTTCCAGGGTCCAGACAATCTAAAATAAAGAAAAAAAGTTGTATAACATAGTATAATATACCCTTGGCACGCCTTGTAAATTGACACACACGTTGTATTATTACAAAGATTCCCAACAAACACTTTTTAACAACATCAGTTTCAAGCACAGGAAGCAAGGGGAGGTCACCCACTCCAGTCTTATTTTATTTCCCCACTTAAAAGGATTTCAACCGTTTGTATGATATCCATATTTCACAATAAATACATTCTAAACAACTTATATAACTATAATAACTTTATTTTACCACCAAAACGGCGGTTAACGTAATTATTCTGGAATTTGTGCTTGCCATCAGATCACGTGACCTCCATAAGATGCCTACACTCTGTAGTAATCTCTTATAAGAATATTACAGAAAACCTTACTTGGGTTCCAAAAATCTTTGAGTTACCAAGAAGAGAACCGTTTTTCGCAAATTGCTTAGAAAACTGAGTCGTTTGCAATTAAATAATCAATTATTGCCTAATGAACACTGCTTGAAACAGTCATCTGATTTATATAGATCGGTTGGCAGGTGTTTTTTTAAAAATAACTTGTTACTCAAACAATTATTATCTATATCCGAGGTCGTCGGAGGTTTTTTTTATTTAATAATATTCGATCAATGTTAACACTCATTTTAACTTATTAGAACCGTATTTCAAATAGCAAAAAAATGCTTCTTTTGCGGCGAAGTGTTTTTGTCATACTCCATGCAAACAAATCAATCGACCGATAAAAAATTTTCAGAGAAAATCAGTGTGGCTTATATGAAGATATTAATTCTATTTATTCGATGTGCTTCTTCCATGCAAATTTCAACAGAGCATTTAATCTGAAAGAATGACTATGGCATTTTTTTCACCAACAACAGCTTGCCTTTCTTACTAATTAGAATTCTAAGAAGCAACTATTTCTTTAAAATAAAAGTAAAACTAAACTTACTGTGTTTAACCCCTCCTCCCCAAGACCAAGTATGTATTTAAAGCGTCATATCTGCAGATTCCAGAGAGAAGGCTTAAAGATAGAGAGAAATCGAGCTGATTCATGCTTTCACCATGAAAACGTATTTAAATTGTTGGTGACGTGACCTCAGCGCGTTGACGAAGCCACGGATATGAACTGTCTACCATCCGCGTTTGAAAATGGCCCAAATTCATACCGCCTGTGGCTTCATATTGTGCAATACTCATATTAAAACCATAAAAAAGTACCTGGTGTCCTTATTTGGCTCTGAAATATACAGGAAGGCACAATACATTCAACCCACGTACAGGGACGATTTCTTTTTTTTTTTCTTTTTTTTAAAGATTTTTTTCGAGAAAATCCAAGATATACAAAGGATACTTTTCAGGCTGTTGAAGAGGTCATAAAGTTGAAAATTGACTTAGTTATAGACTGTAACTCAATTACAATATACAGGGGCCGATCCAGGCTTATTTGAAGGGGGGGGGGTCCGATTGCTAAGGAATGACAGGACTCGACTACGAAGCCGACCCTCGACCCCCTTGCGGTGGGGTTCCAGGCCTACTGAATGACCCCAAAATATATTGGTGTTTTTTTTTGTTTTTTTTTTTTTTTTTTTGGGGGGGGGGGGGGCAAACGGTCCTTTTGGAACGGATAAGTACTATAAATAAGCTAGTCAAAATTTTAATTTCAAGTGGAGAACATCAGTGTGATTTTTTACGGAAACCGCAGGAAGGCGGGGGTGAAAGCATTAAACCTTGAACGCAATCCGAAGATCCCATGAATCAAACCCTCAGACATAAATGCAGTGTAGCGTAGAGAATAGCCAAGCAGGAAAGATGACTAGTCATAGTTTTATCAGTGTTAAACTTTGCATTCACTTGTAATATAAAATTCCTCCGACTTCGACCGAGACACTCTCCTTGTCTGCCGTCATTTATGAGATTAAAAATATCATGGGGTATACGGCTTGGCCGTTCGTACGGAGGTGTTAATGGATATGTACACAAAATTATTCAGAGTAATATACATGAATATCCAGAGAAAAAATGAATAGGGGTATGATGCATATACGGGTGTCTGTTCACAAAAGCATACATGTGTACTCGCATTAATTAGCGTGAATCAGGTCTATCAACTGTGAGTATAATACATATAAATATACATAACTGGACGCATAAAACTTATACTATATTTTCCTTAACAGGAAAACTACTTGTTGTGAATACTACATATTAATTATCTCCTGAACTTAAGTAAAGCTTAAGCTCGAAATAGGATATAACGTTTTAAAACTTACTTTACCTAAATGCGACTCGAAGATTCCATGAAGTAAACTGTTACACTTGACTGTAGAGTCACGTGGAGAAAAGTCAAATACACAGTATGACCAAGCATCGTTTAATTCGTGGCACACACGGTATTAACATGATATGTGGCATACAACCCTCCTCCCGCATGCATAACTCTCCGTTAAGCCATAAACATTCAGCTCGTTTATATTCAGTTTAATGGCTTTTTGTCACGTGTATTAAAAAAAACTTGGCGGTACATATGGGATTGTTAATTGCTTTAAAGCGTAAGAGCTTTAGTTCTTGTTAGTCAGAGGTACACGAGGAAGCCGCTAGGTCCTTTGAGCTATATCAAGGCTGTCACTCCTCATCATAACGGCATATTTGCCACACATCCCAGGGGCGGAACCAGGATTATTTGAAGGGGGGGGGGGGGGGGGGGGTAGGTCCGCGGATGCAAAGCCGACACTCACTCCTGCTAGTTGAAATTAATTTCAAGAGAAGACCATTGTTGATTTTTTTCAGAAATCGAAGGGGGGGGGGGGGGGGGGGGAGGACCCCCCTGACCCCCCCTTAAGCCGCCAGTGCATTCCCAATGGGAGAGGTCGTAAACGACCTCATTCATCATTAATCAAATACATATATTTTTGGTAGATACACAACAAAAACTTTTTAGGTAAACCAATAAATATCCTTATACACATAGCCCAAGAGCTCAAATACTATTTGATGTGAGAAAATGAATTGGCTAAAAGAAGTAATGTGTACTTTTTTCAAATCAAACATTTTATTTTTTACCAGACTTCGTTTATATAAGACACTCTTAATTGATCAAAACAGAAACATTCCGGAATTTTTTTTTATTAAATGAATAAACAAACAAATACGAAGCAGGAAGAGGAGAGGAGATACCACGTGATGGCACTTAACCTAGTTGTCCCTCCCAAAATTTGAATTTTCTTAATCTTTTAAAAATTTTACACTAAAATATAAAAAACAGGTGCAAACAAAAGCTGTTGCATTAAGTGGATAAGTCGTACGTAACTTAAAAATATCTGTGGCACTGATATAGTATTATAACAGACGTACGTGTTCAGTTAAGTCAGTCTCAGAATATATTGACCCGCTTTTTTCTTGATGTAACATAGAATGCCTTAAGGTGCACCATTAATATGCAAACTAGTGTTCACGTTGAACTCCACAAACTGGTCTCTGCCCTTTACAAGGGTCATAGATTGTGTTTTCACTCAAAATTCACAGATATGCATCCGGCTAACGACGTGCACATTTCTCTTGTGTCCAGGGAGGATTTTTGTGTGGAATAAATGTCATCACTCACCGAGACTCATGCATAAGGAAGTCACTAAGGGGGAGGGTAGCGGTGGCAGGCTTTTTGCCTGACAGACAGTCATTAAGACGCCATCATATTCATGTAAAATCTATCGACGCTGTTGCTCTCTGTTGCCGAATAGCTGAGGTTGAAACTTTTGAAGGGGGGGAGGGTTACGAGACTTTGTCTCGGGACATTAATACTCTTTGGTATACCCTTTGATATGCGTTCACATTTTTAGGTTCAAATATTGTTAACTCGATGTGACATAAAAGCAAGCCGATCTGCTGATACAGTCAAATCTTGTGTACCGGCCCAAAAATTAGATAAAAGAGACGAATGCGATAGAAACTTAAGAACACACGTGGTGCCATGAAAATGTATGTGTTGCTTAGAGCACCTCCATTCTGCCTCCAACCCTCCTCATCCCACGTCATTCCTTCCTCCCCATCGTCAACCCCCCATTCCACCCCAATCCACCCCATTTTGCCCCATCCCACCCTAATCTACCCTATCCACCCCATTCTGCCCCGTTTTGCCCCATTCCACCCTCACCCCCCATTCCACCCATTTTGGCCCATTCCACCCTCACCCCCCATTCCACCCCATTTTGCCCCATTCAACCCTCATCCCCCCATTCTGCCCCATTCCACCCTAATCTACCCTATCCATCCCATTCTGCCCCGTTTTGCCCCATTCCACCCTCACCCCCCATTCCACCCATTTTGCCCCATTCCACCCTCACCCCCCATTCCACCCCATTTTGCCCCATTCAACCCTCATCCCCCCATTCTGCCCCATTTTGCCCCATTCCACCCTCACCCCCCATTCCACCCCATTCCCCCCCATTCTACTCTAATACCCCCAATCCTCCCCAATCCCCTTTCAACGCATACCAGTAGCTTCCTAAATGATTTTTGCCGGTCGAGCGAAGGAATCATTGATTTTTATCACTGCTTAGTTTCTAAATCACCCCGTGTTTTGAAAGATGTTCAGCAGTATTTTAGTGATTACAACCAATGCTATTTAAGTGAATTAATAGAGTTCGAGCGACGTAAGGCACAGTTATCATTATGACTACTTAGTAGCATTTATTCATATAATAATGCTTTCAGCTTTACAGTAACTTTGATTGTTTTTGGCAGTAAGTCTTATAAAATAATCAATGAAAAGCATTTTAAACACAAAAATGACAAAACGTATAAATGAAATATAAACCATGAGTCACTGTACAACGATACAAAAAACTTTAAATTTGTGATGAAAGTCTAACAAAAAATACCTGTGATCATTTTATGTTAGAGGATAACAAAATGAAAAAAAAAAATTGACGTTTCTCTTTGAATTTAACTGGAAAAAAATTACAAAAACAAAAACATAAAAAACTAATTACTACTTTCCAATATTTACAAGAATAATTCGTCTGATGTATCAGATATGTCCTTCTCTGTCATGGGCTATGATGGGGGGGGGGGGCAAAAAATCTTATAAAACAAATGGGGTCCAGGGAAAATATTTTCTCTCTTTGCTACATGAAAGTCTTATGCTACTTGTATGCCTTAAAGTACATCGACATAACAATTCCAATTTCCTCATAAGTAGACAGACCCTTAATACTCTTCTATGGCTCGAAATCAGCCAGTAAGTACTGATTCACAACACTCGAATGTCACTAAAATGTATTGCAATTAACTCGCACTAAGGTCTAAAAATCTGCTCATTCATAAAGTTGACAAGAGATAAAATATGTTTGCATTGTTCTAATACATTGCCTGGACGTTAGTCCGGACGTAATAGATCTCTCAGCGGGCGTGGCCTGGACTTGGAAAATGTCAGAAAAAAATTAAATCTATGACCGATAGACCTGATGGCTGCCCCACAGGTAGAAACTACAGTTTAAGTACGTTAAATCACATCCCTTTCACCGCCAGGTCACATCTGAGACACTTTTTCACTATTTCTTCACACAGAATCCCAGTCGAGTTTCAGAGAATTCAAAACCATTCCCAGACCCAATCGTACTAACTGTGGATCGACCTATCTCCAAGGGGATTCTCACTAAATTGCAATCAGACATCTCAGCCGCTTAAGCTAACAGCAATTTAGCAAGAAGTCTCTCGGAAATGGATCGATCATGTTAGATTGATCTAGGTATAGGAACCCAGTCTATGCTGGCAAGATTGCCCATTCTAAAATTCGCACACATGTCTGTTTGCCAATAAGCTGCGAATCATACAACGAACATGTTGAATTTATGTCTGTTTTTGAAAATGAAGAATCTGTCAAGCATCGCACCTAGGGATAGAAATAAAGAAATCTTACTACCAGAAACCTAATGAACAGAAAAGAGTTTAATACTTCTGGTGTCAAGATAATCACCTAAGTCATGTCGGATTGCGTATGGCACAACCGTTTTGAAGGGCAAACATGATAAGATTTCAAAGAAACACATTATTATATCTGTTGCTGTCTCAGTTGAGCAATCTAAAATGATAATAACTGATAAAAAGCTGGAAAGACATGGACTAAAATTTGCTACATTGTAAACATCTCCCGCATCTAAATGTACCTAGACATCGTAACAGTAAAAACATTGTGCTAAAATTACCACAGAGTGTTCATTTATCTCGGTAACTGCTCTTTACAATAGCAATAGGCTCGTAAGTGTGGTAGTTTTCCAGCGACGCAGTGGGGCTGGTTTCCATACTTATTCAGTCTGCTTATCTCCTTGTCATATACAGTGAAATTGCCGCTCTGAACTGTGTGATGAACAGTCGCCTCGAAATGTCCGTTCCCTGGCTTGGTAGATAAATTAATTTGGTACAATATCTCGTATGTCGCCATATTATCTGATAAATCTGGCAGGCGTCCGTCATTATCAGCGCTCTGCTTGAACTTCAAGACCGCTTCATTTGGCCCGCTATAACGAACAATTTGAGATACGTTTCCCAACTCAAGTTCATGACAGAGGTGACTCTGTGTTTCTATTATGGAGTTTAATTTTTCGATTACAGCACTTATGGCTTTTTTCACATTTTCATCTACTTTGTCAACCTTTTCCCAATTCAAGCACGTGCACCAGTGAGCTTCAATTTGGGCATGCGCACAGGTTCTACTTTTAGGAATTTCTTTGAAGAGACTAACGCCTCTCCGTCGTATATCTGCAACTCCAGTGCCAGTGTGATTTATCATATCTATGAATGTCTCGTGAATATCAAAGGGGGTGGTAAGGATTTTGGAGTTTTTCTTCACATTGGCGTAGGCTTTTGGGTACTTTTCAATGAAACTCTTTGGAAAGCGGAACGAGAAAAATGGCATGCGTTCTTCTAACTTTCCCTGAACTGAGTCTCTTATGAAAGTAAATCGCGCGCCATGATCTGCCATCAAAATCAAGATAGTATCATCTAAATACCTGCCTTTTTCTAACCATTGCAAGAATTCCAACAAGTCATCGTCTGCTACTTGTAGTTGTGACGTATGTCCGTGGCTGTACTTGGAATGGAATAAATATGAAAACTTTGGTTTATCTTTATACATTAGAAACATGTCTCTTCCCCAATTCATCATATTCTTATGAGTAGGGATAGCACCAAAGCAATTAGATTTTTCGTAATTATTTTCTCCTTCTAAAAAAAATGGTCGTAAATTGTGATCGGTTGGCGTTTCTTTAAATCCCAGCATCCTATATTGGAATGTACCGGCGCCGGACATATCTTCTCCCCACTGAGTGACATAACCGAGTTTCTTGAATTCATTCCAAATCCAAGGAAACCTGTTAAAAAAAGAACAAAAATGTATTAACAAAGGTAGATTCATCGTGAACGCAGTCTTAGACCCCATTTCCATAGATTTTAGATCGATCTATCCCTGTGGGGAGTCTCACTAGATTACTGTCAGCTTAGCCGCCTTAAGCGTCTGTCCCGCCTACTAAAAGCCGTAAGGGGGTAATTAACTATGGTGCCCGCTCGGCTGACTGCAATTTAGCGTGAACCCCCAGGGAGTTAGGTCGATCTAAATCTTAATCTCTGGATCGATCTAAATCTCTGGGAATGCACCCTTAAATAGGACACGAACGAGGTACAGTAATATGAAGGATGAGAGGCATTGGTGGAGGCTACGTAGGAAACACATGTTTTATGTAAGGAGAGAGAGAGAGAGAGAGAGACTTACCCATCAACTTGTTTAGCATTCGGCTTTCCTCGTCTAGCCTCGGGTAGTTCCGGTTCTGTAAACCCAGTCAGAATTGGCAAAAGAGCTTGCGGTGTTCCGTCCCCAACTATATTATATCCTTCCAAGACGATGCCACCTAATTCTTTGGTGAAATAATCGTAACTTTTCTTTAAATTCCTAATCCATGTCATTCTTGATACTGAGTCAAATCCGAACATAAGAACATTAAATCCCATGGATGAGTTTGATAGCATTGATGGCTTATATCTTGCATGAAGATCAGGCTGATACGAGATGCCGGAGAGAATAGTTTCAAACTTTTTCCCATTAGGGGAAAGACATTGTACAATGGCAAAGTCAGTCTTTAAAGGGTCTCCATCTTTAAAACGCACACGCGGGCCTTTTTGAACCTCAAAGTCAGTTTTCCCTCGAGTTACAGTTCTATAAAAACATCCTATGTCTCCGTAATTCTTTGACGCTGATTTTGAAATGCGAAATGTGCCGTTTTCTGTATACACCCAATTTTCGCCAATCCCACATTTCACGGGTGCCACTTTCTTAAAGTAGGCCATCATCTTGGGGTTATACGGGTCTAATACTGGATACATGCATGCCTGGGCATCGGTTTGATTAGGACCTTGGCCTGAACTCTTCAACCATTGCCATGAATAGTTTGACAGAGATAAAACATACTTTCTAGCATGCTTATGCCGTAAATGAAATATGTTCAAGTAGATACAAATTATCGCAGTTACTATAAATAACATAAGAACTTGATGCTTCAGGAATGGTCTGCATGCTCGAGAGAGTGTGTAGAGAGAGAGACACCTCATGGTGGAAATTGATGTGAATCACCTGCAAGGTCCACTTAGTATAAAAATCCCAGCGATTTAACAGAAGTTGATTGATACTTTTTGATTGCATACGTTAAAACTACACGCGATTTTTCATTTAGATACAATTTGCTCAAAGTATGAGTTTACACGTGCATTTCAAAATTAGCACTTCCTCTGCAAGACAAGCCCGACCACAAGATACAGCAAAGATTTGAAAAAGCGTCAAGGTCGTTTTATAATTTGACACGGATGATCAAATCTTTTAGCACCGATTGTTTTGTACAAAATGGAAGAACAAAACTAAACGTGTGAGTATGGCATCCAGAGTTACAAGCACCAAGTGAAAGACTGTGACTTTCAATTAATAAGAGATAGAAAAAATGTTGATGACAGTTAATTATATCCTCCAAGAATTCGAATCGATCAAAGGCAATTGTAACTACAGTAGCAATCAGCTGCTAGTACCAGTTAAAGTGAATATGCATCAAGGCTGCAAATGATAGTATGGAAATATACGTAAAATGTTTTTTTTTCTGTTGTCTCCAGTAATTGTACACTTGTCACGACGCTGCTGTCTGTTAATACTAAAGTGACAATAAAATTCCCGGGTGAAGAATGTCGTTTTGTATTCGTAAACGCTGCACTTTACGCTATTTGATCTCCTTCAGGTAGTGACTCAACCAGCACTCAGATTAAGTCACACACAAATTAAATGGTGTGTATGCTATAGGTCTCCTGTCTCGTGCTCAACATGCTGTCACACCAACAATCTCTTTTTTAATAGACAAGAAAAGTAGCTCTGTTTAGCCGCCTGTAGTCAGTACTCTCTCTTATATCTCCCTGATGTTCAAGGTATTCTCTTAATTGGCACACAATCGAGTATGGCGTCTGGGTTTAGCACTGGGATAAGGACAAACAATATCCCATTTCTCACAAACCGAAGACGCAGTTGGAGTAAGAAATGCTGTTATTGTCCCCCTTCATATTATGGTCTGCAAGGAGGTCGACTGCTGCACTCATCTCCTAGCCCAGGAGATCTGAAAGAAATAAAAAAGCTTTAAGTTATATAACAGCCTTTGTCATGCCATAAATGACACCATTGCCTTTAACGCAATGATCGAGAGATTGCAATTACCCCTCCTCTTAGATATTTTAAATATAACATCAGTCATCAACTCTGAAAGCGGAGGGGGGGGGGGGCGAGGATGGGGTTGGGTTTGATCACCCCTCATTCCGCCGCAGAGCATTTATTGAATGGCTTGTCGCCCTCACTTATAAGTAGCTTCCTACGAGCCAGTCGCTTCTTAACCACCTTTATCCTAAAAAATACCAAAATGTCATTTATTACAGCGAAGCCATCTTTCGTGTTCGACTGTTTAAAAAAAAGCACTCTTCTTTGTCTCTGGATAACCTAGCACAGAATCATTAATCATATTGGTGAGATAATTAGGCCAGAGCTGTAAATGGGGTATAATACTGTATATTGTACGACACATGTCCTCAGGGAACAAACTCAACACTGATAAAACGGGTACCAATAGGTAGTACGCTGTTTCTTCACAACTTAATTCCTTTATTATTGATTTGATTTATGGGTAATCATAATGGCTATAAGAACAGGACCAATGTGGAACGCATTTTAATCTACCTTAAGCGGCCAACGATGTCTGCCTTGGAGCCTAGGAGGGATAAGCATGGGAGGCCATAAGGGTACATCAGACAAAAATTATTTATATAATATCTCGCCCTCAGTGATATCAGACACGAATGGAGAGCAATATTGTTACAGGTGAATTAAACGATGCAGTCATTTTACATTCATTTGCAGATGTCGTGTTTTTCTGTCTTAAAGACTAAAAAAACTTATTCATAAGGCATTATCATAACGCACACGTATTAAATTTCCATAATGGTATCTCCTTCTTACATGCCCAAGTTGTGTAAATGGAACCATAAAAGACGGCTGTGTCGTGACAGAAATAATAAACGGGACTGTTCCTAGTGTTAAGTGTAGCGCACATCAATAATATAGCCTTAAATGTCATTAAGCTAGGTGTCACCCCTATGTTCCACAGGGAACAGGAGACCATTAGCTATGTTCATTCTTCTACCACAGGGCATTGGGAGCATTCAAACCCTCTCATACTAAGCACAGGTCGTTCCAGTTCTAATTTACGCGAGGAAATTCTTACGTGGGATTGATTGCTTGTGTTTTAATTGAAACCTAATGCATCAATTTTCATGCTGGTCCTGGAAGGGTGGGGGGGTTCAGCTTCGCCAGAAATAAAATTAAGACTTTTTTGCATTTTAAACGAGTAAGATGGGCATATTGATAGGCCTACCGGTACGCCAGCATTGTTCCACCACCCAGGTCATTAAAATAACTTATTTTTTCGCCGGTGCTTTAGTTTTTTGGAGGGTGCCCCCCTCTCTCATTCTCTCTCTCTTTCTCTCATACGTGTTGTTCTCTCTTGGACACAGCATGAAGGCGCTAGTTAAAGTGATACACTTCAGATTCACCCTGTAAAACAAGGTCACCTGTTTGTTCCTTGGGCTACGATTAATAAAACACAAACTGGAAATAATCAATGGTGCGACGTGTCTATCATATTACGCGTCACCCTCTGAGACTTTCATCCTCTGGGAGACCAAAACATCTGTGTCATAATATTATGAATAACACATTACCGATTGCGGTTCTTAAACTGCTGCTGTCGCGTCAAACTATATTGAAAGTAATCTAGGCTGTTTTCTCTGTGCTTCAAGTGAAAAAGAGACAATCACAAAGAAGCTATACATGTACAAGTGCAACAATTTATACTGTAGTGTTGCATCATTCACACTGTTGCGTGTTTCTCATTGTGAAGCTGTTGGAACTATGTATTATTGTCATTGTTATTTTCTCAATATCCTTTCACTAAACAGGTCTGGTGTTGGAGTAAGAATAAAAGAAGATATCTATTGACACGATCCGAGTCTTCTTTTTAATGCTCCAATGTTTTCATCCCTAGTAACTGCCTCGCAAAAACAGCAGCCAGTAACATAACATGCTGAGTAACATAACACCATATTACACCACATGTATTACGTCAAGTCTAATCCTTGATCATCTAAACAGTTCATACCGGGAGAATCGATATAAACAGCTTGGAATAAACCTCATCTTACAAATGCAGCTTCGTTTCTCTAAAATGTGCATTTATTGCGTACTAAACATCTTTTCGTCATCACGAACACTGCTGCCGGCGTTCATCCACGAATGCAGACAAGCTTTCATTAGATTCAACCTACTTGTGCTTATTTCCCGTCCTGTTCCCATTACTAAGAAAAACACCAAGCCACGCTGGGTCGTAATTTTAATCTTTTTCCTAATCTTCTAACATTTTGCAAATCGCCTGCACTAGCCCCCGTGTGTTCTATAAGATCCACACCCAAATCTTGTTTTCACTACAAGTACGAACCCCTTAACACTCTTCAATACACTTTAACTAAGGTCCAAGGAAGATGAAGATCTTTATGACTGTTATATATTATAAAAAGAAAGACTTATTTCCTTGACAAGAGTGTTTGTCGCAAATATTAATAAAGGTTCATTTCCTCAAACAGACACAATCAATTGTCATATATATTAAAATGTTTTATCTGCTCTACCATGTACATGTAATGGATACAGCCAGTGGTGTGATAGTATGAAAAGTAACGACCAGAAAACTTCTGGTATCATCGGAACCAATCAGTAATAACCAGCCTGTTGGTTATGCAGGTTCTTTTGTCGTTCACCAATAAGTCAACTGAGACAGTCAGATATCGTTTTCTTCTACATATTCTAGACCCCATTTCCAGAGATTAGATCGATCTACTTTAGATCGACCTAACTCCCTGGGGGTTCACGCTAAATACCTGTCAGCCGAGCGGGCACGAAAGTTAATTACCCCCTTACAGCTTGTAGTAGGCGGGACGGACATTTAAGCCGGATTATCTGACAGTAATCTAGTGAGACTCCCCGCGGGGATAGATCGATCTAAAAGCTCTGGGAATACAGCCTATGTCTATCTCTCTGTGGCTATGTCGCCTCTTTTATGTTTGACCTTAATTTGCATTTTAAATGAACTTCAATAACTGACATGCAACCTGCCATGTTTATATACACCCGAATAAATTTAAACATAATTGCACATGCATTCACATCTGCCACCAATAGCAGATTGCATTTTAACTTTTTTGGGTGAAATGCAGCTTGTGACAAAAGCACAAGAATATATTTAAATGCTTAATTGTAGAAACATTTTAGATTAAACTAATATGAAAATCACATTTTAATGTTTTTAAAAACAATAACTACTAATAATGGCTCACTACAAATCGGATCATTAAACATTAAATGTAATGTATGTAAAAATGCTCTCTTTTCACCTATTGAACGCTTTCCGGATCTTTCAGAAATAATTGTACGCAAAACCAAGTCACGAGCAGAAAGAAACTCAGTCATTTGTAATATTATATCTGCGTGTCAATAATAAGCAAGGAAGAATGTCTGCCCTTGTCTGTTGTCCATCCCCCTCCTCTCTCTCTCTCTCTCTCTCTCTCTCTCTCTACCCTTTCACTTCTGTCCCATGACGATCAAAGTATCAGGAAAAACCATCCATTTCCATGCAAATTTCGATTTTCCAGCGAAATGTGATTACGTTAGCATCGATTATGTGTTCTTCTGCTTTCCACTGCATGCACCGTTTTATTTCCTCTGAGTAAAATATCCACCTATCTAAAGACCTGCCCCATGGTCTTTCCCCATACTGCGGTCTGTAACAGAAATCAGTTGACTGTATGACTGGCCATTCCCCGACTCCAAAGTAAACCAAGATTTTGGAACATTATTTAAATTTTTTTAAAGATATTGCTGGGGTAGGGCTATCGGATGCAATGCATGTATTTCTCCTTGTTCTATCGATGTTCTTACAAATAGACATGTTTCACTGTTTTAAAGGTACCATTTTTTATGTCTTAATATCATGCAAAGTTATTTAACCTTCCCATATCGAACCTTAAAAAACTTCAAATAGAATTAACTGATGTCGATACTTTCTTTTGAAATGTACCCTTGTACATGAAGACATGCCAAAGTGACAGGCCAGATAATCAAAACAATTATAAGTATAAAACATAGAATCCAAGTGCAGGGACAAGTCGAAAAATGACCTGTAACTAAGACAAAACTATATTTTACTCGAATAAGTTTCCACATGGCATTCTGGACAGGGCGCCCTTAACTGTGGATTTTTTTTAGATCTAATCGAATACGATATTCACTATCCACAGAAATGCCCTTGCTATATTGTCAAGATTCTCGACATCCTTTGAAAATCCATTTTATACCATAAAATCTAGATTCTTCTTCTCCCTTGTCTTAGAACCCATTGAAAACCTCCCTGATCTTTGATAGAACAGTAGGCTCGGGCACCTTGCACAGTATACAGTTAACAGCACGGCGCTTCCAAGCCATAAAAAACAAGTAATTAAGAACGTGAAATGACAGGCACGCGTAATTGGTAAAGCATTAATGGATACGGTCTGTTCCCATTACTGACTAGAACATCAATTACTACGAAATAACTAAACAGAAACCTCTACTTACGATGAAAGTACGTCACCGGTCACGTGAGCCACGCTTTAGACTAAACATCCGTGACGAAATTGAAGTAGAAAGAAAACCAGTTCTTGAGTATAGTCAAGATTTCATTACCTTTTCCATTTTTGACTTTATCATCAGATGACGCATTTTCAATCAAATAAACACTGTGCTCTGAGGCTGTCATTCATCACCATTTCACCGACCCAGAGTCTAATCTGTCATCAACTGTCATTGAGCCAGCGATGGCAATGCTAAACTCCTGACTGCGCAGTACATCTCTACTGTCTCCAAGGTTCGCGCATGTTAATTTCACT
Organism: Lingula anatina; assembly: GCF_051362555.1. Classification (NCBI taxonomy): domain Eukaryota; kingdom Metazoa; phylum Brachiopoda; class Lingulata; order Lingulida; family Lingulidae; genus Lingula; species Lingula anatina. The sequence goes on from NC_141776.1 coordinate 535,216, forward strand.
TTGTAGATTTCAAGAAATTCGATTAAGTTCAGTCTTCAGAAACGCTTCATGGCGAGCACAGCAATGAACATAGATTATCAATACGCTATGGAGTTGCCTGTCTCGGTTGGTGAAACATGTTATACACATAATACACTTGCCACTGCAGCAGTGTTATAATCAAGTGCAAAAGAGCATGAAGGCACTTACGTAGAACTTGTCCGTCGTTTTATCGATAAAAATGGAGATTTCAATCTTTCCATGCGACTGAAATCTACAGTACCCTGCTATTTGACCAAATGACTAAGCCCCCTAATCTGAGTTATTAATCTGTCTCCACTTGTATTAAAGTGCAAACTGCTTAACATCAAAGGCATTTCCATAAATAGAAAAAAATATACACAATATCTTCTTAAAATTCACCTTAGCTTCTTGGAAAGATGCTCAAACTGTCCAACCTACGATACTGTTGCCTGATGCCTTCTCGACCTATATCTATCTCAGGCCATCCAATTAAGGATAGATTCACGTTGTGTCACTGCCAAGACCACAAACTCCATTGACACAGCACGAAACTCCGAATCCAGCATATTTATAACTTCTTTGGAAACAGAATGGAAATAAAAGTTCTGCTGAATTCACTTATAAGCAGAATAGGGCGAAAGAAGGGATGGTTACAGGATTCTGGTCAGACTTTATTAGCAGTGGTCACTTAACAGAACAGACCATTGACTTCACGTAATTAATAACAATAAACCTACTTCCACAATGCATCCTATTCTTTTTTCCATTTGATCACTAATGTCGCAGGGGCGGATCCAAGATTATTTGAGGGGGGTCTGTAGATGCAAAGCCGACCCCCCCCCCCCCGGCGTGGGGTTCGGGACCCGCCAAAGGGCCCCCAAAAAAACTGGTATTTTAGAGGGCGAACGGTGCCATTTGGTACGGTTTAGAACAATGATTCAGCTAGTCAAAATTCTTATTTCAAGAGGGGACCATTGGTGTTATTTCTTTCAGAAATCGAAGGGGGGGGGGGCAGGACTCCCCTGACACCCCCCCCCCAATCCGCCACTGTGTCGATCGTCATGTCAGATTATTATATTGACCTAGCAAGAGACGGTACTGTGTGTTAAAGTTACCATTTTTAGGGTTTATAAAATACTCTAGCCCTTGATCCAAGCTTTAAATTATAACTGATAAATGTGTATAAAGTATCATGGTAATTGCCTGAATCTGAAATTTATCTCTGCAGGTACATAGAAACCAATCCCTTAGCTCTACACGTACAGTACTCTTAGCCAGAGGATAACTGGGAAATATAACGACAATTTTCTGGCAAAAATTCTAAATGCAGAGAGAAGTGCACAGAATAGCCAGAAAAATATCTGTGAGCATTTTGTGAAAAATGATATTTGTTACTCTGGTAGAGGGTAAATTGAATAAATAAATATTGCTCAATTTTTATAAAAACATTTTTTGGTAATTCAAGCAATACAATCCAACTGTCTGTTCCATATAAAATACTATATCATGCAGCATAACTATGCCCAAGCAAAGGGCCACTGGGACCATAGTATTGATCAATGTGCTATCATAGCAGAGTTAATGAACATAATACAGTTGGTTTTCGACCCCAAAAATCATGCATAGGTCAACCTAATAGATACAAGGTCGCTGTTCGATAAATTTATGTGTATAAGATCCGTAGGCTATCTAGATCCACTTGGCACTAAGAAACACGCTCGATTTTATGCTGGTGAGTGCTCAGCGGAAACCATTATCTAGGTCAAATTACGGAACTGCCTGTAGGCGACACACATATATGTACTATCGATTCTAGTTGTGCTGTATCAGCCGGAGAGTGAAGGTTCTTAATCAAATCTCCTAAGATAACACCCCTTCCGCTTCATATCAACTCAGACGAAATGACGAAGAGTCCATGACTTAAAAAAGACGATCTAATCGATGCAAGGTCATTCATATGGTTTGGGGAATAAAAACCCCTGTCAAGAAATCATGCGCAGATATAAAACATACCTTATATTATGTTGATAAACAGCAACAGACTCCACACTGGGCGGTATAGATAGTATGGCGGGATTTAAAAAATGAGAACAACGTGAGTATGGAACCAGAGTTGGAGTCATACACATATAAAGTGGAATACTGATAGGCCTCATGGGAAATATGTATATGGAATATATGGAAGCTAATGGAGCCCGGTTCAGACAAGGTCTAACCAGAACGGAAATGAAGCCAAAACCTGTCAAAAGCAAACAGGAACTTAAACGTATGAAGCGTATTTTGCTGTTATACGTTTCCTCGTACAAAAATGACTAATGAATAACAGATAAACGATATTATAATGACAGGAAAAGATAAAATGTAAAACGTTTACACGTTATTGCTACAAGGTATAAGTTTTAACTGTCAACTCACTATAGATAATTACTAATTTAATAATCGCAACAAGGTTTTAGAATTAAGGTCAATCTCATTAACTAGTACTGGAACACTGACCAAAGTGGATTACCATCATATGTTAACGGGTGTTAACTACCCAGTTTTCTAGTGCCGGCAAGCACGTCTAATTAATGACATCTTGTGTTCAACAAAATTCATAATTTGCGCTAAAAACCACCCAGGTCGTGTATTTATACTAGGAATGTGGTTTATATGTTCCAGATAGTATGTTGAAAGATACAATGAATATAAGGAGATCAGGCTAGTTAATCATTAACGCGGTCAGTAGAACTGGCATGGAAATTGAATTCATCCACATGAATAGAGACTGTTTAAGGGTAGGGTCCAGCTAATCAACTTGAGTATAAGTACAAACCATCTCTCTCTCTCTTTCTCTCTCTCTCTCTCTCTCTCACACACACACACACACACACACACACACACACACACTAACTGCACACACTCGTAAATCCTCAAGAACAAAACGGCGTATTTGGGGGATAGAGACACACTGTGACTCACAGTAGCTAACTTTTTCTTCTCATGCGACAATGAATCCCTGTAAGCAGCACTGAGTACTAAGTCAAAATCTTATCTTGGAAACAGACGTACAACATTTATGATCTAATACTACTACTACTTCTACTACTACTGCTACTTCTACTACTACTACTACTACTACTACTACTACTACTACTACTATTATTATTATTATTATTATCCCGGTAGATGATACGTGCACTCATTGAGAGAAAAAAAACTCAGAGTGGAAAATAATTCCAAGTCTGTAGACATTGATGCTAGGACCTGGGTTAAACTTGGAGAGGGGCTGGGGGGTGGGGGGGTGGGGGGTGGGGGGGGGGTACATGTAGGGGCAGGGAAATGAAAAAAGTAATTGAAATAATGTGTTCGTTGTTATTTTCTTTTAAAATTTGAAATACACTTCCCAAAAGTCTACCTTAACATGGGGTTTTAGTGCCCAATACCGCAGGTGACACTATGTCTTCAGTTTGTGGTAAAAATACCGTTTTCGGTTTTGGGGTTTTCTCTAGTTGCCATAAACAATACAGACGCATTGGAAGCTGGGTGGCAGCAGAAAAAAATGGTACCACAAAAGTCTCTCAAATGACTTTCTTCTGATTTTGTCGACTTCCATGTGAGATGTCTCCCCCTTATGTGATCTTGTGGTCTGCTGACGCCATTAAGTCTACTCCCAGTCGTACTTAGTAGTTGTAAGGTCCCTACTTTCTCTTAGGCTAAACTAAAAAATGAATCCATAGGCGTTTGCGAAAAAGTTTTAACGTTGTCATATATATGAAAATGTGTGAACCTGTTTTGAGTTTTATGTTTTTTTAAACATTTTAATCAGTCTCGTAGTGGAGATGAGAACTGGGGGATTACAGTCGTGGTGGTAAAATGAAAAATGAAAAATGAAAAAAATGAAAATTAAAACTGAAAAGTGGTTACTAATCAATTAGACCGCTCCTTTCGGTTTTGGATATCTGTAGGTTCTATCTTGGTGATTAATGGAAATTATTGACGTTTTTAATAAAATTAATTTTACTATTCCCGTCTAACGTGTATCGTGCGCCTAAAGCATAGCTTGTAGCGCCTCGTGCTCCTGTGTGGGAATATTTTCAAAACACTTCAATCTTTGCCACTGGCTCTAGTTCCCGCAGATATCCCAGCGTGGGAATCTAATCTCATACATAGAGACAAAAATGTTGCTAGATAGTACTCTCGGAGTAAAAGTGACAACAAAATGCCACAGGCAAGGTAATTATGGATAAAATATAACAATTATTACTATAAAGGATGCATTAGGCGAAATCAAGAGTGTATTACAACGGCAATGCTTTATTCTCAGTCTCGTTATGTGTAAATGGCTTTTTAATAACTTCTTCATAATTGCGAATGGATATAAAAAGACATTTGTAGCTCGCGGTGAGGTAATTAGTTTTGATTTCAGATTCACAGAGATCACTTTTCAGACCATCTTGCGATCTTAGATACCAAAACCCCCATACTGTTGTCATGGCAACGCCGAATGTGATGAGCATATAATATATTCTATGGAAAACCTAAGGAGATTAAGGACTCACAGTTGTAATCAGAAATACAGTTGAACTGAAAGAAGATAGATATATCTCTAAAAATCGGACGACAAAGCATGAAGCTTGAAAACACCTCGGTCGTGGAATTTTCTCATAAATTCTGGTGTCTTTGCAGCACATAGCTAACCCGGTGACCTCCTTGCTCTGACGAAACAATGGCTATTAAATCTTCCGAAAAAGGTTAATATTTAACTTGGGGTAGCTGTGAGCAGAAATGTCTAGCTCTTGTATAATATTGAGGGCCATGAACATGTATATATTTGCTTTCGCTTTTTTAGCCTGTCCTCAAAATAACTGTTTAATTATTCTGAGGAAATCCGCAAGAAAGTCACTTCTGGAATTTTCTTCTCAAATGTGAAAATGAAAACGTAATTGTTGGTGGAATATGAAGTGCGAGTGATCAAGCTCCATTGTTCCCGGCCTCCGTGTTCAGTGTTGAAATATCGGCAGTAGATCACTACCCTGGGGATCGTGTGCTGGAATCCAACGTTTTATAACGAGCTTTGACATACACATCTTACACGCTCACTAGATCTGGTCGTTATTCAGACTGCTTGTCCAACCGTCCAGCTGTCTGCCTAAATTCTCTCTCTCTCTCTCTCTCTACAGCGTCCCCTTTCAATTTTCTCCTTTCCTGCTCTCCATCTCTCTGGAAAGGCGCTGTACGCGTAGACGTACATGTATGTAATTGTAAAGACACATACAAACAAGGGCAGGTGAAATATCTGAATGCTAAAAACACAGGGTGTTCATTTCAATTTAAGAATAACGCTTCCCTCGCCGAAGTATATTCATGTATGAATCACAAGAAGCAGCGCCGCTAACGTATTTTTCAATTTCCATTCCATTATTTATCGTTTCTCGTTCCTGAGATTAAGTCACGCTTTTTTATCATTACTTGTCTGTGAAAGAGAATCGCTTGAGAAGCAGAGAGGATCTTAACACTGTGTAATACTTGGCTGGGTTGTCAAGATGTAAAAGGTAGACTTGTATGAAAGGGGATGGTTGGAGTTGGGGAGAGGGGGGGTATTTAGTGGACCAGCGGTACAATGTACCCCTAGAAGACCTGGGCCCTGGGCAGCAGGGGGGGGGGGTGAGGGGGTCTGGAGGGCAGGAAGAGGATGAGAGGGGACAACTGCTGCAGAGATTTTTGAAAAAGAAACACAAAACGCAAAAATTAAGAAAACAGCTAGAATGGAATTCTGGTCACGAAACTCTCAACACTGAAAAAAAGAAGGAAAAAATTCACGCGGATATTGGTTTGAATATAACCCATGTTTAAGGAGAACCTTGTCCTCAAAATATAGCCAACGAAACGCATGCGTCACTGTCTAGCAGTTAAAAAGAGGTATTGTTGTATGTATCAGACTACGAGGCACAAAATTAACAAACATAGTGATTTTGGTAACGAAAACGGAGCATGATATTCCACAGAATATTGCATTTTAGCCTTTTAAAATAGCATTTATTTCAAATGTCAGCCCTATTGTAAGCAAAATAGTATTTGTAAAGAAAACAAGGGATGAAATCAATAGCAGACGAAACATAATTTAACATAATTAACCATGTTCTTGCTATCAACCAAAGAAACAGACGATCCACGTCGCTCATTCCAATATGACATACACCCTGTGTTTGAGACTGTCCACTGTTGACGGCAGAGGACGCTCACCAAATTGTCTGAACTTCAGGGTAGCACCTGAAATTAATGTTCTTTCCACGAACCCGTCAAGTAAACCGAAACTATGACGTTAATTTCACCAAAACGTTAACATTTCAAGCACAGTTGAACTGATATGTAGGCTATAATATTGAACATTAGAATGTTCTTTAATATTACATAATACATTTCGGGGGCCCTCTACGTGGGGTTCTCTGCCAGATCCCAGCTTAATTATGACGTCAAACCTTCTATCTAGAGACTACAGAAATGTACACAACCAATAAACACCCAGAGAAATATCCGTGAATTGAAGTGAAAAATAAAACCCTGTGACCCTGTTCGCGGCGTCTTTATGGAGGTGAAGGTATATAAAAAACACTTATATTTATGCACCCCGATCACGGGCACCTACATCATAGACCTAGTGAATGAAGCTCATGTTACAACTGCTTTATCTCAAACATCTTCCCAGCATCCTGTTAGCTGCGAAGAACTTGAGAACTACCAGATGTAGAAAGCTCATGCACCCTGATTATAAAAAAATACTGAACACTCGATCACTTCCGTCTTTAACAGTGAAGCTCGGTTTCCAGTTCCTCTGAAACGCAGGGTGATCACCTGGCCTCTGAGATATCCCCGGATTAACAACACTACTTTTGAGTTAAAACTGTGTGTCATATTTTGATAATTCAGCTTATTCCTAGCACAACTTAATCCCACGCAAGCCCACTAATTCAGCTTAAATTGCCTTGCTGTCGAAGTCTTAGAAATCATGGGTTCCTTGCTGTAGGATGAGGCACTCACTATTCAATATGTTATATGTTCTCGCGAACTGAACAGCGATCATTTGGTGACTTTCTGAAAATATTCTTATGATATTAAGGATAATAACCAAAAAACTATACAAGTAACTAAGTCTACATCACAGACTGGTATATAAGTATATTGAACAAGCGGCCCACTTCTTACTTGACCTTGTAAAGACCACCCCTTTTTTCTGACCAGCACTACATCTTTACATAGAATAATATACCTAGATTTTCGGACATCCCACCACCAATGGGCATTCATTCAAGAGGGAATGTTTCTAGAAATATTAGCCATGTAACGCCTGCTTTTAATATCATAGTCTGCGTCTGACATTAACGGGGAAGGTTAAAGTCGACCGGCGTTCCTTCATTGTGGTAGGCGCACAAAGCGTTTGGGTATCCTGTTTGTTGTCTCTGGCGTATCTCTCCCAAGGCACAAACGCTAAGACATTTATCAGCAAGCAGTAACTGGGGGCATTCTACACATATACACGTTTAACTGAGAATATAAAACTTACGTTATAATTCTCCCCGCGATATTCTAAGCTCAGTGTTCTAACAATCCAGCTGCTCTTTCTTCCTAGAATCCAAGATGGTGCGTTGATTAATATGCCGACCTCAACGGCCTTATCCCATTTACTGGTTCGCAAACACCATTTGGGGGAGAAACAGAGGCAGATGTTCTCTCAGCACGCGCCGCGGGCCCTGTTACTAGAACTCTTAGCGACTTAATGCCCCGTAAAACATCCTTGATTAACTGCCAGATGTTAACCTTTTACTGCTTCACACATTAACCACATGATAATGACGTAATATGCGTCTGTCCTTATTTTAGGGAAATATTCTAATGTGTCTGACATCACTTCCTGATGAAATCGTCAAGCATGCAAGTTGGCGTTAAAATAATTCGCGTAAATTATATTCTTATCTATTATTTGTTTTTAAAAAGTTTCAGGACACCGCTTTTATTAAGTACAGGGTGTCTCATCATAATTTAGACCCACTAACATGACGATGATTTATTATTAAGACAAGAAACTGAGACAATATTACAAGTCTTTGAAGTTGGTATTATAACGTTAAAAAAGAACATTGATTTGATGTCTCCAGCTCAAAGAATGTATTTTTTACAGCATGTGTACTAAAAAGACCAAAATCTCGCTGATGACACGTTTGAATTCGACGAGCGAGGTTGTCAATCGCCCTGACAGTATTCTTTCGGTATGACACGTTTATTTTTGGTGAGTCGTTTATTCTTGGTGAGTCGTTTATTTTTGGTGAGTCGTTTCTCAATGAAAAAAAACAAAGGCGTTGTTTTGTTTTGCGCCAGCTGTGCATGGTGTGAAACAGATTCCTCAGCTATTTTTGTAAACATAGTGAATGTTATTACACACTGAAGTAAATAAATAAGATACTTGTTGCAATAACAGAACTTGAGGTTTCAGTCGTTTTTATTTTGTTTTTTCTTTTCCTGTGAATTTTTTGGACCCAAGAAAAGACAAGAACAAAAAGATGTGGTGGAAATATTTTACCGCAGGTAACTCCACCTTGGCAAACCTTCAAACCAACAAGAGCCGTCAATGGGGACCACAGATGTACGGCACTTTAAAACGCTCTGAAGTATTTTGTTTTCTGTTATAAAAGACCCGCAGGGTAAATGTATGTCTCACACGATGTACAAATTGTTTTGTATTTACTGTCCTTGCTAAAATGCACTTAACGTTAAAAGTGTCAGTAAAGCAGGTGACCGCTAACCTTGGGCTCGTCATGGCGCCTCTAAGCATTCGATCACGTGATGGTCTAAACAATGTCGTCTGGTAAAAACCTAATCTTCAACTCTAACAACGTAATAATCATCAACGTGACGAAGTGATTAATTATTTCGGCATCTTTAATTTAATTTAAAGATATTGACGATGAGCCGCAAATAGGCTTTTCTACGATTTGTTTTCAGGAATGTCGGATTTACGTGACGCCGTTGCCAGCCATTTCACACGTCACTAAGGGTTCATTCCCAGTTAAACCATCGATCCACGTAGATCGATCCAACTCTGCGGGGAGTCTCGCTGAATGCAATCAGATTAACAGGTGAACACGCCTCTTTCTGACGTTGAGTAGAATACAGAAAAGCTGGTGGTTATAAACAAGATGAGGCGTGTTAATTTGTTGATCTGATTGCATTTAGCAAGAGTCCCTGTAGAATTGAATCAATCTTTGTGGAATGCCAATTCCGTTGGAAATGAGTCCCAACTTTCATTTGTTTGTGTATTCCTATGTCTCGCATCACGTTGCCAGCCTCACATAGGCGCCTACTAAATCCTCGGCAAATGCTTCCATTTTAGAGGGTCCCATTAGGAATTTTATTTACCCATGAAAGCCACTTTTTATTTCCCGAGATGTATGAAACGTTTATATTATTTAGTGTGATCCGTGAAGCACCCAATTCCGCAACTCGTGAATGCGACTTTCATTATTCGACCGTCGTGAAACGAAGTTTTTATACCCTGTGTTTCGTGATTATTGCATTATCAGTAAGATAGAAATAAAGTTTAAAGTACTTATATTTGTGAATTAATGAAATTTTTCCCGTGAACTGTGATCGCTATCCCCCAATGGGACCCTCTTTTTTTGTGAGAGGCAAATAATTATCCAAAGCTTTTAGCTGTTTTCTGTCAGCTTAAAAAACAACACTTTGTAGCAGGCAATAAAAAGGTTATAAAACAGACCCCAGTATGCGTCATAATGCTTGAGGGCAATATGTGAGAGCTAGGCTTTTAAATGGCAAATATAACTTTCACTGGAGACATTAACTATTTCTCCTGTATAACCTATTTAAACCGTATTATTATTATTATTATTATTATTATTATTATTATTATTATTATAATTATTATTTTAAAATAACGTTATTAAATAAAGTTATTAAAATAACTATAAAATAAGCAATACTAAATCATAATCTAGTCATTAAAGTTACAGTAGCTCAGTCAAGATATTGCTTCATTTAAGACATCTATAACATGGTATAGTGTTATACAATTTATCCCTGTCTATAAAGTAAAATCACAATCTCGGAAGAGAAGCCAAAATTAGAAACAAAAGTCTCCTTGAAGTGATAAATTTAATAATGAATGTCCACCCCTTTTGGAAGACCCGGTGACGACTCTAAAATTGTAGATTTATTAATCTGACCTCATTAATTTCCATCTGGCTCTTTTGATCTCTTCCACCAAAAACAGTCGCCACACCTGAGATAATTTCGTTATTTTAAACCAGTCCCAGGTCCAAGCGTTATGTAGCCTTCCAACCGGAGAATATATACACATTCAGGGCAACAGTAACAAATATTATTTAGCTTTATTGATCGTCCTGTTATATCGGACAGATACATTTACGCTTACTAATAGTTTTACGGCACGCAGGAATCAGTACGATTCCATATAAAAAATGGGCCTCTAAAGTAGAGAGAGAGAGAGAGACCCCGGGAGACCGTCACGTCTGTTCCTGCCTGCCTGACAGCCTGTAGCCCGTATGAGAGGAATGAAGACTACCTGAAACACAATTTTATCTGCTGTGTGTTTTCAAGCCGCTGTTCTCTCAAAAATTAGTAACCAAACAAGGTTACACATCAAATGAATTGGTTTCGTAGCATAAGTTGGTTATGCAAGGACGAGCACCCGTAAACATGGTTAATTCTGGTTGTGGATAAACAATAACTTTAATAGAATTGTTAGGTGAAACTCCCACACCCATACAGCGTTGATCAAATTGGTTGTCCTACCCTCGTGATATTGATTTTTTATAATGCCCTAGTTTTAAAAGGTACATGTATGATAATGTTTTATATTCATTCTTTATATTCATAAACATTTGACCTAGGTTAAATATGGAAGCTACAAATATAAGCTAGGGGAATAAGGGGGTATGCCAGTAGACGTTGCTAGCTTGGCTATAAAATTGGTGCTGTTGCCTTGATATAAAGCGGACTGTTGTGGTAGATGAGATCTGACTTCCACCAACCTTCAGCTGGCACCATGCCAGGACCGGCTGCCATTGGACCTAGGGGACCAGGGCCCTTAACTCGAAAACATCGCGTGTTGCGAATAGCGATATCACATAGAGGCTACAGTGTATTATATAGGACGAGTATGGGCGAGTTATGGAATCGAGACGCTTGCGCTCGGTCGCAATGCGCGATGCTTTCCAGTTACAGAGCCCAGGTAGCTGCTTTCAATGAAATGGGCCGCAGGAAATCCATTGCCAGAAGGCTTGACATTTCAAGGCGAACTGTTATTACAGTACTCCAGAGGACAGATGCAACCGAAAGTGTAGCTCCTGACAAATTTCGAAGGACGATCCAGTGTCAGATTAAGGGGATGCCAGGGGTGGTCCTGACCCCCCTGCAATTTCTAAAAAAAATCACACCAATGGTCTCCTCTTGAAATAAGAAAGACTAGCTGAATCATAGTTCTAAACCGTACTAAATGGCAAATTCACCCTCTAACATACCAAAATGTTTCGAGCCCCTTCGGCGGGCCCCAAACCCCGCGCCAAACGGAGGGGGGAGGGTCGGCTTCGCATCCGAAGATCCATCTTCAAATAGTCCTGGATCCACCCCTGCGACCTCATGCCACTGGCATCCGTACTGGTCGTATCATCAACGGCTTACGGGGGTATACCGAGATATCTTACCAAACCATTGGATCCCATTGTTAATTATATTCCAGGATAACTGTCGATTGCAGGATGACATTGAGGACATTCAGAACAGCGGACTTACAGACTAACGGGTCAAATATGGCCGACCCGCTTGAATGCTTGTTGCTTAATCCCCACGGTGAATCTATTTAGTGTCTAATCGGAAATTAAGCAGCAAGTTTTGAAGTCGGTCGCCATATTTGATACGCGGATCTGTTAGACCGCATTCTCAACGAATTGAGCCAGGCTTTACAAATCCTGAGAACTAAAAATGGCGGACGTACATGAAAGAAAAACCGCCTAATCTTTTAATAGTCTCTCCGCCTCTCACACTCCTCCCCACACGTCGTCCCTGCTGGGTACAGTAATTAAATCTCGGCTCCGTTCGCCATGTGGAAGCTATCTGAGAAAAAGAAATGAATTGGCTCGTAGAGCAGCTATGAATCGGGCTCAAAATCGTAAAAACACCCACCCCCCTTCCAGTTCGATCAGGCGTAGGGAACAAGGCCAGCATCAGCATCAGAACGAACTGCGCCCTCTGACGAGACTGCATACGCAAAAATTCTGCCCTCCTCCTCCTCCGTCTACTGGGGCTGGGTATCTCTGTGAATATCTCCGTGAATATCTCTGGTGATATTATCTCCGTAGGTAGTCGATTCATTGCTGCTCTACGGGCCAATTCATTCCTTTTTCGTCTCTGTTTTGAAAGATAATAGAACAGAAGAGCTTTTTTCCTTCGATCGCCTTTAGCCGCCATGCTTTCTTCACCACGAGTTTAACTGATGAGCATGCGCACTTAATATTTCTCAGGTAGCTTCCGCATGGCGAACGGAGCCGAGATTTAATTACTGTACCCCGCAGGGACGACGTGTGGGGAGGCGTGTGAGAGGCGGAGAGACTATTAAAAGATTAGGCGGTTTTTCTTTCATGTACGTCCGCCATTTTTAGTTCTCAGGATTTGTAAAGCCTGGCTCAATTCGTTGAGAAAGTCAGCTGTTCTGAATGCGCCCAATGTTACCCCCTGTGCTTCCCACTATCAATATCCCTTCTATAAACTCTGAACTGTTCATTGTGTGTTTACTGTCGTGTGAAGGAATAATCATATGTTACCGAAAACAAACTTTAAAACACGGTGTTATTATTATTATTATTGTTATTTATCGTGAAGGATTTTTTCTTTGTGTAAATCCTCACTTGAATGTATTGATAAAAACTGAACATAATATCAGTACTATTTTTCATTATGGTACCCGCAGAAATGAAAAAAAAAAAAACAACATAATTTATATATATATATATATATATATATATATATATATATATATATATATATATATATATATATGTGTGTGTGAGAGAGAGAGAGAGAGAGAGAGAGAGAGAGAGAGAGAGATGTGCAATTAAATCTCCTTGAATAGGGCCTAATAATCATCTTTACAAATACTCCATAACACCAAATCAACGATGCGACGTCTCCACTTTAGTTTAAAGCAATAAAAATGTTTTTCTTAATGACCGCTCAATCCGTAACAGAAAAATGACAAAAACTGCTATGAGCATTCTTTAAAATAAAAATTCTCAGTTATTTCAAGAATTTGTAATTATACATGTATGATAACCTCAGTTCCAACACAATCTCTCAAATGCTATAAATTAGCCAATTTATATCCCTATCTTGCCACTTGACAGTTCAAATTTACCAACTATAAGTAAATATAAAGCGGCCTTGGGAGCTGCGGCCAATGGTCAAATCACAGCACAAATCCGGCCAATCTTTGTTGATTCCTGTATCTTATCAGCCCTGCCGAGGGCAAACCTGCGCCACTATTTACCCGGTTTACTGGCACAGTCTGATACAATGTGTCAACATCAAAGGGAAAGGCACACCGTTTGACCTAGTTTTCACCGCGTGTTGGGAACAGATCCAGTAATAATAAGCCATATAGACCATTCAGTCGTCAGTTTTTCAAGAGCAATGGTTTCGCAACAGACAACTTAAGTTCTGTTTAATATACAGTAGGGCCTACATGACTTGTTCTGGACTATCTTACACATCAATTATAATATAATATGATATTTAAAATCTTACAAATACAGTTTTATTGTTTGAGTTCCCCCCTCCTATCCACAAGTCTGCAATCATCATTCCCTGTCCCTTAGTAGCCTACATAATATAACGACCATATAACTTCTGACTCGCTTGAATCAGGGCGACCCGACAGGTGACTTTCCTTATCTCGGTTTATAAAAAGACATTCTCCCAATAACTACATGTTAAAAATTTAATATATCTGTGACTGAGCTTGACCAACAATAATTTTTAGGAACCTTTTTTTTCTTTTAATCCTACCTCTCTTCCTATAAAACCTTGCTTTGCTTCTGTTGTTGTTGTTGTTGCAATGTTCAACATTGTGGATTTCCACCCCCTATTTTAAGATCGAAAAAGTCTAAGTACCGATCCTGAAATGTAGCTGCTTTACTCATTTAACATCACATGGTAAAAAATTGACCATGTTTAACATGGTATAACATGGTAAGCTGACAGCATCTTCGGAAAATTTAAACCATCATTGGGCATTATGGTGGACAACCATGACATGCTCATGTTAACCATCCATGGAAAACCTATGTACCAGTACCAAAATTTGGGCAGAACAGTCGTTTTCTTTTATCACAATTCAAGTAGGCCTACCGATTCAAAAAGGTGGTTAACTACGGTCTCTTTCTTATATACATTTCTTTTATCATTTCACTGACTTCAGAACTTCAGCAAAGCTTTGAAGGCAAACTTTATTTAAAATCTGGTAACCCCGTGTTGCGTTCACGACCACCATCTCTTCTCTTCGCCCCCCCTCTCTCCCCCACCATACACCCCCTTGCAGCCTTCCACCCGAAGTTCATTATGCTACATGATAACCCAAATTTGGTGACACATTTCATTGAACATTACTCGTAATCAATTGTCACAGTTGTTGATAAGATGGTATATTAATGGAATTATATCAAAGATTACACTCCTGTTCACAGGGATGGAAATATGATTAAATGACGGTCGCAACAAGACAGAATAAAATATTATTTGATGCAATGATGATGTATATTAAGTAATCAGAAATCAGCAATAACTACCATCATTTCAATTTGTAATGATAAAAAACATCAGTCATGAGGCCTAACGCTTTGATAGTTGTACACAGCAGGATAAAAGAGACAGTGTTATAAATTATGCATAATAAAAGTATGTTACAAAGCTATTCTGATTGAAATGTAGTCTTTTGAAATTCAATACGTCCAACAAAGCCGCTTCTATAACGTGTTCGGGTCTAATATTGATAAGTGGTGGATGTAAGGCGACAGTATTGTGTTTTACTTTGGTTGTTATATGAGATAGAAATTACAAAACTTTATGTTCTTTCATACTCTGTATTTTTCTGCTTTCCAGTTTCATTCTCTCCATTTTTCTCTCTGTCCTGTTCAATATCTAACGGTGTTCTCGCCGTTTACATTACATTACATGTCTCTGGCTAAGCATCGTGCATAACAAGAACATGGCAATCAAGACAACAGAAACTCGCCGCTCCATTCAAATTCATGGCTGTCAATTGCCAACATTGCAGATGGGATAAAATCTCTTTGACTATGTCCCCATACCTAGATCGATCTAACAGGTTCGATCCATCTCCGAGGGTTTTCTGCCCAAATTGCTTTCAGCTTAAGCGGCCTAGATGTCTGGCACACCTACTGAAGCTGCTAAACGATGGTTTATTACCCCCTAGCAGCTGCAGTAGGTGAGACAGACATCATAGCCGCTTTCCTTGATTGCAATTTAGCGAGAATCCCATAGGAAATAGATCTTAGGGTCTGGGAATGGTCCATTGAATAGTATAACTCATGAGGCAGTTAGATAAAACTGACTTGCACGTACGTGTACTGTGTCATTTGTTCCAGATACCAGTGAATGCCGTGCTCTTTGTTGTTCCATAATATATTACCAAGTTGATCTCGTTCATAAGGACTCATATTTTTCACAGAGATTAACAAATGCCTCCTGTACCACGAATGTTTAGAACGCTATTTCTAGAGATCAAAGATATTAAAACACGCAGGATAAATTACAGGATATATTAAGTGTGATTGTTCAGCAGTGAAACAATGTCTGTATAGTAACAGTTCACCAAATTACACCTGCAAGCAGCTCCTTGGGAAAACATGATTTGGTTCCGTGTTTAACTGGAACAAAACTTTGCCTGTTATTGTAGAGATAACTGTCAAAAGCTTCTGCTAATACAGGTGCTGTTGTATTTGAAGAGTGTCTACATGTGTTCCGCGTGTCAAGTAGGAGATATTGAGATACTTCAGAAATAAAAATGTATTGCTTCATAAAGTGACTTGTTTTCCCTCTTCTAACCCCTTCCTTGCTTCCTTCATCCATTTTCATTTTTGGTTTTTTGAGAAGGTGTGTGTGTGTGTGGGGGGGGGGGGGGGGGGGGAGAGAGAGAGAGGAGGGATTCAGCCCATATCACCACGGCGACGCCACCTAAATAATCCAAGTTCATGTAGTACATGTAACATGGCGGAAGGTCTTAAAAAACACCTTGACTCTGAAGTTGCGTCAACAGTCGAACTGGCCATAAATGAACGTAAGGGACCATGCCCAGACCCTATCTGTGGATCGATCTTTCACCAAGAGGATTCTCGAAAAATTGCAATCAACTTAAGCGGCTTATACGTGTGTCATGCCTACTGAAGCTGCTGTGGGTAATTAAGTATCTTTTAGCAGCTTCAGCAGGCATGACAAACATTAAGCCGCTTAAGCTGAAAGCAATTTAGCGAGTAACCCTCGGATATGGTTCGATCCTGTTAGATCGATCGTGGAATGGGAAACCAGTCTTATAAGCTACGTACGTCTCTGTCTTAATCCCTGTTTTGAACTAAATGTTCTTGTTTTTCTTCAATGCAAACTATTTTACCGATCACGCCCTGTTGTCAAGTAGAGCCTTTAATGAATACAAACTGGATCTATCACATGGTATCAGTTAATGTCTGCCAAGGGCGAGATAGCGTTCCATAAAACTTACCACTTATGTTGTGCTGAATTTAATAAAATGTGCCTTGTCATAATATGAGATAAAACAACGGGGTGGAATGGGGGCGGTGGCTGGTATTGAAGAAAAAACAGGTTTTCTCCTTTTGGGGTGGTGGCTGTTATTGAAGAAAAACAGCTTATCTTCTTTAGGAGCGGTGGATGTTATTGAAAAAAAAAATGTTATCTTCTGTAGGGGTGGTGGGTGTTATTGAAGAAAAAACAGCTTATCTTCTTTAGGAGCGGTGGATGTTATTGAAAAAAAGGTTATCTTCTGTAGGGGTGGTGGATGTTATTGAAGAAAAAAAGTTATCTTCTGTAGGGGTGGTGGCTATAATTGAAGAAAAAACAGGGTTTCTTCTAGTCGCTGGCTGAAGTAAAAGAAAGAGGTACCTGACGGACTGAGAGAAAGGAAAACCCTAAGACCTTACGAAGACCACATCAAAATACTTAAGATAAATTTCTTGGGGCAATAACTCAACGTTCAATATGACACACAACAGCCAAATTTCGTTACGTTTTAACTCGTAGATTAATTGTTGATCAGTTTTGCACAATCATCGATAACGCGCTGATTAAATAATATTTGGGTTTGCATTTTTGCCCAATATGATAATATTATGCATTATGTTATTAACTTCAACTAACAATCTATCCAACAGTTCCACATGAACATATATACAGTGTATGGTTTTCTAATATATTATAATCCGAAATTGACCCCAAAAACACTGGGAAATCTACGACTATATTGCTCGGTCTCATGCGTAGATCCAGTTTACCGAAAAAATACTTCAGTGTTATATTTTTCTTTGGGGAATTCATGGTTGACGGCAGTTGCAAATAATACAAGGAAATATATGACCAGTAAATGATAAACATAATATGAAAATTAATCTGCACGCGTGAAAGATAATTGAAAAGAAAATGGCAACCGTACAGAGCAAGCTGGTATATCAGCGTCAATGGATTTAATGTAAATTAGTTCCTTCTCCTTATATCTAGTTGAAATAACAATATTAAGGGAACGAGCTTCACAGTTGCCTGACATTCGAAATATCTTAGTCATTTGTACTGACAACCTTGTGTAAAGATAATAAAAAACGTAACAAAATATTGAAAACTAACTGAAAATCAACAGGAGGAAAAACATTGCAACCTACAGTGTATCCTAAACGTTCACTGGTAGTAAAAAATTGAATATCGATATAAGAACAAAATATCGTATAAATATATTATATTCCGTGATAGATTATCTTTTTGTGGCTTCATTCTTCTAATCAAGAAAATAACTATTCAATATGCACACAAATGCCTTTATGTCATCAATCCTCGAAATGGTACAATTACAATCGATCAACTATCCTAGAAGACAATAACTATATAAAAAAAAAAAAAAAAAAAAAAAAAAAAAAACATGTTCACCGTCCATTATTGGAATAGAAAAAAGATACATCGGTAAATGGCATAATGCAAAATGAAAGTAATATATAATAACATAGGCTTACACGCGGAGAAATTCACATTGCAAAGCTAGATATATTATACCACAGAGAAGCTTTAAACCTGACCACATTCATACGTGTCGTCAGACAGCATATAATGTTCATATACATGTACGTATTTTTTCCTTTTCCTATTTACCTTGAGCAAAAGATGTATTTAATCAAAGATAAAATTTCTTTATAGATAGACTCACATGTCTTCGAACCATTCTACACAGTTCCACTTCAAACACTTACCTTGTAGAAGTAGATATTTAATCTTCAGTTGAAATAAATCTTCAAAACCGCTGAGCAAAATGGTGCAACCCATGCAAAGTGGCGCAATAATCCCTCCGCCAAACTACCGGTGCGGTAGCTCCTTCTGGCCTGCAGAGGCCAAGATATCCCCATGTTTGGTTACTGTCCGTCCGCGGCTTTTTTGTTGTTTGCAGTGATTGCAATATGTCTAATTTGATTTACATATACGTAAACATAAGTGCTAACTTATTTCAAATGACACTTTAACCATTTAAATCGCGAATAATATAGCTGTATACCTAGCAGTTTATGGCATATTTCGGTTTACGTATATTGGTGTCAGCACAGGAATAAATTGTTTGCGCATGCGTTATCCAGTCAGGCTAATTATGAATACGACCTTTGGTGGTTTGGACGTAATTTCTTCAAAAAAAAAAAAAAAATGATACAGACTTTTGTAGATACATGAACGATTAAGTGTTTGTCACTTTTTTCCGTTGTGAATAAAACCATATCTTTGACTGAACATTTTCCCCAAGTCATATAATGTACAAATGTAGGTTGAGTTATTTCTCTTTCAACGGACGAAACTGCTGCGCATGCGCAAATGAGTGAAGCTTGTGCTAATATATGGTGCCAGATATTACCAACCCGTTGGTTTCTGTTTCCATTATCATATTATATAGTGTAGCACTCTTAACGACATTCTTGGTATTTACTGACACAGTTTCATTATAAATCCTGGAAATAATATCTCGATCGCAATGTTTTTCTTTTAAAGGCGTAAAACATTAAAAATTCGCCCGTCCTGACCTAGATTCAGCTTGGACAAGTAACACGTAACGCGGCGTTTATCAAAGGTGGAATAGGTCAGACATGGGTGATTAACAGTAGCGATCTATACAGAGTGTACAAAGATGTTGATAACTCCATTTATAAGGTTGAATAAATAACGTCTATAAATCATTCTTTGTCCAGGGTGGATCTAAAATTTCACTTGGGGTGCGTGCAAGGATAAAAACACCTTTTTAGAAGACAACAAGGCATTTTAATCAAATTATGTTTGGCGCCATGGATGGCTAATTGCTCGATTTTGCCATGTTTCTCTCTTTTTTGTTAATAATTATTCATTTCATGTGGTCGGGGTGGGCGGGTTTGGGAAAGGTACACCCGAAGAGCTACGTGGATTATCATTCATATAGCTGATAGATTTGCCTTTGAGTTTACTTTACATACACTTGCACTTGTGCTCAAGTGCGAATCTAGGGGTTAGGGGTCCACGGGTTTCTGGAAGCCGGTCAGAATTTTTTACGAATACCTTGACATTCCAATACTAACTGAGACTGCCATAAACAGTAATGCTCTTGTACAGGAGGCAATTAAGGATCTATTTGAATACACAATCCACATTATGCTCACAGTCCAAGCTCATCCGAAATCCCCTCATTACTCTATCTATAAAAAATTGTAATCTTTTTCGTCCTATTTTATAGAATACTCATAACCCTGTTTTCAAATAATTACGACATATGCCGGAGACAGTTTACGGCGTGACGTACACATTGCATTGGCCGACTCAGCATTGGCTGCATTCACTATCTCAATCGGAGCACAATGGCACAATGGCATGATTGTTGTAACAATGACTGTGCTTACTTCATTGCGATAGTGAAGCAAAATGCCAGAATTAAAACCAGCACAAAATGTTAAAATGCATCCCAAGAGCACAATCACTGGATCTGTACTGTGCATACTTTTCGTGCAGCTGCTGACCGGCGTAACGTGGCAGAAAGTCCCCCATGGTGGAGAATCCTCTTCCCATTCATTTGTACAGATTACCCTCGCCCTAGACTTTAACCCACTTAGGTCAGACTAACCCTAACCATTATAACTATATGGAGGGCGGACTTTCTGTTACACGAACCCTCAGTTTTGATACACCGGAAAGGGAACAACTTGTATTGTCTCCGTATGTCTGTCAGGACGGTTATGCAAATGTCATCTGAGTTCTGTTAGTAGGCGTACCGGTATACTCCTATTTTTATGTATATAGGGACCATTCACAGAACTCACCGTACTAAAAAGGGGATTTTCGCTAAATTGCAATCAAAGTAAGCAGCTTAGATGTCTGTCACGCCTACTGCTGCTGCTAGAGGGTAATTAATTATCGTTAACAGCTTCAGTAGGCGTGCCAGATATCTAAGCCGCTGAAACTGAAAGCAATTTAGCGAGAAACCCCTCGGAGATGGCTCGATCCTTTTAGACCGATCTAGGTATGGGAACCCAGTCTTAAATTTTTGTTAACTTTGGGAAATGTTAGAACACAAAACTTTTAAATGGTAAAGATTGACTTCCAGCATTTAACGTAAGAAAATTATATAATTTAATTGCATAAATGCATTCGATGTTTTTGCAGTTTACCCATACAGGAAGCTTTTCTACCAACCTTCCCACTGTATTAAAAAGGTATGTGGTCTCAAGCAGATACGACACGGATACAAAAGTTGAAAAAACTTGACCTGTATGCTAGAGATATATCAAATGAAAAGGATACGATTTCTAAAGGATATCCACATTTCGACCATTCTGTTACTAGTAGTTTGACGCATCTGCTTTAAAATTCAGAGACACTTAATATGTAATACATCATTATACATGTATATACATGTACCTAAAGGTATTATGTCATCGCGATGATATACACTTTATTAGGTTTTAAGGATGTTTTTGGTGAAAGACGACTGCTGTATCTGGGTATGTAGGTCAAATGCTACACTGTCACCCTGAAGACGTCTCAGTGACGCTGGAGGTATTCTCTATCGCCCGGGTGACAGACAGTGTATTATCACAAACCTGGTCCTTGAGGCAAAGTCGTGATTTTTTTTAAAACCAAGATTTGCGTCATTCTCGGAGTATTATATAAAAATCATTCATAGTGTTTTTCTTTTAATTAAATTAACGCTCTTTCAGAAAGTCATTTCCGTCGCCGAATTGCAATGAATGACGTCATGGTCATTATCGAATATGACAAATCAATAACAATAACGAACGTGCACATGCAAGAGCGGATCAGAGAGGGTGAGAAGTGGAGGCGGGGTGACCGCGCCTCCTCGCTTACTTCGAGGTCCCCCTCCCCCCCCCCCCCGACACCCCACCCACCTAATGCACTGACGTCTGCTTCCAACAACTTTGTGCTGACTAAATGTTCGAAAAAAACATAAAAAAGCAGATCCCTGGTGCGCCCCGTACGGCATAGTTACTTCTTACGTCAAACGACGGTGAATCACGTCTTTTGTTTATCGGCACATTTCGAAACCGCAGACGGTCGCCACTTACAGAAAGAATAAATATACCTTGAGTGCTGCACATTTCTCAGTATTGGCTTGCTGCATGTCTTAAATGCTTTTGGTGAAATATTCCACTTTTTTTTTGTAAAATGTCAAGCAGTAGTGAAATGCCTCAAAAGATAAGAAGTTAGTTTTTTTCCTCTAAAATTGCGTTCAATTTTTGGAGACAAACTCAAAATTTGCTCGAAGTAAAGCAGTTTTATTATTGACCTTTTCATGCTGTTAAAATGTTGGCATATCAAAGACACTTCTAGGAGAACTATGCACATGAAATAGATATGTGTAATGGGGAGGGTTGTTTTCTGAAACCCTTTGTCTGGTATTTAAAAAGTAACCTAGGCAATTTTAACCCCAAAGGATCCCCTCTTTGCGTGACGCACAGCCAATAAATACGGGGATTTTATTGTGGTGTCAATCTTTTGTTGAAATGACATCAAATTAATTTCTGCCTAAATGAAAAAAATTTACAAATTCTCTGAAACCGGCATAATTACACTGTGGGAGGAAGGTATAGAGAAAGCCAAGAACAAAAGGATTCTGAGAAACAGAAAACTGATCTAAAAAGAAGTTATATCAGCGAAAAGTGAAGACGATATTTTCCCAACGCATCAATATTTTGTTCCTCGCTACTTCAAACAAAACAAATAAATAATATGACTTATTTCTTATGTAGCACTTGTAAATTAAATCCGATTGGTGTGAAAAGATGAGAAAGTTAACAAGTTGAGGCAAAATTAATTTTGTATAGCAATTTTGCATACAATCACACTCTAATATGCAAAGAAATAAGTCAACGAAGGTATAATTGAATGTACATTGTATAAATGGATTGTATGAATGTATAAATACAGTAGACTCGTAAACAAATACACTAAGAGATAAACGAAGTAAGTTGATGAATGAATATATACAGAGGTACGTTAAAATGAGCTGATATTGATGTCGCAAATCACAAAATAATGACTATGATGGTTAGCATGTGACACAATTTCTTCATCATTCATCTTCTCTTAACTAACGTCACGGGAACATTGCACCAGGAGCTTTGATAAACCTCTGTATCATAACACCCCGCACTATCTTCTTGTTTTGTTGACAAATTGTGTCCAATAATCCTCATTTGAGTCAGAAATGACCTTATTATCACTTCTGTTGTCGCTCTTAGATATTGGAATCAAGGTTTCAAGAGATCGTCTTTCACGCCTGTTGTCTTAAGTCTTTGCATTTTCTTAGTTAAAAGTTTTTACGTCCTTGAGAAACCTTAAATTCCATTTAAGTAAAAAAAGATTATATATCTTACATTAGCTCTAAAATTGCACGAACTGTGCCTTAAAGGGCTATATGTTGCGTGTGACAGTGCCTAGTAAAATAAAATGATTCTCATCCTTAGAGCTGACTTACCAGAACAGGTTCTAATATACTGTTCACAACATTTTCGCCTGCAGTAGGCAACTTTATATCTCACTCGATGAAGAACGTGAAATTTACTCGTAAAACACCGATGCTTTCATGAGCACACTGGGCGTTTTAAGAAAAGG
The DNA here is from genome assembly GCF_051362555.1 of Lingula anatina. Taxonomy (NCBI): domain Eukaryota; kingdom Metazoa; phylum Brachiopoda; class Lingulata; order Lingulida; family Lingulidae; genus Lingula; species Lingula anatina. The sequence goes on from NC_141776.1 coordinate 558,652, forward strand.
TAATCAACACTTTTTTTTTGTCATATTGAAAATTGTTTTTGTAAATCAACGAAGTGCATTGTGCCCTTCTGAGCAAATCCATGATGTATATTTCAAATATATTGCACGAATGTTTCAAATATAGACGCTTATAACGAACTTGCGTCCACACGCTTTAGCTATTTATTATAAATGATCAACCTCTTTCTGAAATGAATATTGTGAAAAAAGTCTAACGGACTCTTTGCCAGACGAAAGTGACCTTAATTTTAATGACACACTGGTTGGTATTTTAACGTTAAAATGAACAGTTTAACATCTGCATAATATCCCCATTATTTTTCATGACTTGGTTTTAGACAAAATTATTCAAGTATTATTCATAAGTCAATTCTTTGTATCTGTTTGATGTTATATTTACTATTGATTTGATTGCCACAAAATCGATCTCAAAGCCAAACATAACTGTGACAGTCCCATCGATTCCCATGGTTTAATAAAGTGGAATTGAATTTCTTTGCAATCTGTGACATTAAGAATGTTGCAAAGGCGTCACATAATTACATATATCTGTATACATGTAGCTGTGCATGGGTGATGACTTAAATTATGCTATAATATATGATTAAAAAAATTGCTTCCACAAACGGTTGAGTCAGGGGGAGAGATTGAAGAACGCTGTATACTAATAACTTCAACTTACACACACACACACACACTCATATATATATATATATATATATATATATATATATATATATATATATATATAGAGAGAGAGAGAGAGAGAGAGAGAGAGAGAGAGAGAGAGAGAGAGAGAGAGAGAGAGACAACCCAGTTCTTATCTCTGCTAGATGATAAGAACGTGGGGAATTTCTTCTTAATTCTTTAAGCATAACTAAAATGAAATATGTGAATTAAGAAAAGTAAAAGCAGGGTAATCCCCGGAATTTTTTACATTCAATTTAAGTGAATTGCACTGACTATGTAAACATGCGAGTTTCCGCACTTACGTATTAGAATTGAGGTATTCCATAAATCAATCAGTAAATAGACGGAAACAGCGGCTTGTCCTCGACCACAAACCGGCTGGAAACGCGTGTATTTATTAAATGGAATTACTAATCTCACAACAGGCGATACAACATTTCTACCTCTAACCAAACAAGAGCTGAATACCCACATATGTTAGATTCCCAGATTCAGAAACATTCATCTAGACAAAATCTAAATGTGAATGACGACAGAGAATATGATCAGTGGATGGCGTATATATTTTAGAGCAGAAGAAATTTGTATAAATTTCCCAAATTCCAAATTAAAGGATTTTCCTTTTCGATAATTTTTAAATTAAACCGTAGTCTCGGGGATATCATTTATGTGAATATATTGCGCCAAACACGTGCTCTATTATAAATAGTACAAGATCTCAAATTTCAATGCTTCTCGTTTGACATGAGACATACTACTACTTTATAACAAGCGACGCATTTCATTTTGTCTTTTTAACCAAAAAATCAGCCCTTATCTGTATTATGATTAAAAGCTCATTGCTTAAAAATTAAAACGAATGAGATCAACCCGTCTTTTCCCTGTGTAGACGTAGTTCGTACGAGTGCACCAAGTTTACGACATGCTTCGTGTCTGGGAAAGTGAAGCCTTTGGTAGGATGTGGTTGGTTTGGAACACGCGAACGTCACATAACGCACCTGTTCCCACGTGTCTATGACGTCAATTCCTACGCCATCTGGAGACGTCGCCTGAAATTAATTTTTTTAACGATGAGGATGACATGGACCCAGAACAAGGTAGAAATGTTAGGAGTTTCCCAAAACTTAATCAGCTTAAACAGCTGCCGTTTTCAATTCATGTACTTTTTAATATTACTCTACTTTTTAAGTTTGATTTTTCTTGATGAGCTGCTTATTAGCATCAATACACTTTTAATGTTCTCCTAGTGCATTTTAGTTATCAAGCTTTATTAATAAATAGCTGTTTCTGTTTAAATTATTAAATTTGTAAATATATCTATATACCAATCTTTGCAATCAAATGGATGACGATTTTACAACTGATGTAAATTATATGAGTACCTCTGGTTTTAGGTATCAGTTCATGGACATGTTCAAAATCCTCTCGATTTTCCCCGTTTCTGGAGCAACACACGTCACAATTAGTGAAGCAACGCATGGTTCCGTATTACGGGGATGTGAAAAATATCATATCACATATAATAAATCGAGTGTCACATTGGTATAAGATTGTCTGCAGGTGGCAGCTGTTAATTTGAAGGAAGATTGTGCTTCCTATTAATGAACAGAAAACGCTGTTTTGATGAACCTTGACAATCTTCACATCAGTGAAATGACGCGGTCCTTTTATGAAACGGTTGCTTTAATTCTATTGTAATTGATATGATCTAAGGTAGGACAACATCCTCTGCCACAAAGGGCAATATGTATAGTCTTAATTCGGGTAAAGTTGAGTGTAATATATTGTGATACTTTTTCACCGACAAAATCCACACTTTTGACAGAAGAAATGCGAAAAAGACAACACAAGCACTGAAAACGTTAAGTTAGGTGAAATATTAACTATTACTTTACATTCGCGCTGAACATTTAACGGGCCTTAAAAGGTACAAATTATTTACTCTACTTTATGTCAAGTTAAATCAATACTTGTCCAATAAAATTAAAATTAAATTGAGCACCTGTTATAAAACACAAAAGAGCTACTGTTTCAGTTAAAAAACAGGACATTTAGTACGCATTTTGACTGCACAGCAGTATATACAGGAGTATATGCAGTTAGTACTTATACATGCAATTAGTACAAAAACGAACTCTCAGAATCCACATGTCTACAACCATATTGCAGAACCATGAGCAGGATGCAAGAATGTTGTTAAGAAACCCTGAATACCGCGATAGGGTCAGCTTGACTTTCCATAAAGCCTTGATGACTCCAAATTACGAAAAAAGGGATTGTCTGAAGCCGATACTGGCCTCTTAATTGGCCTGTCGTAGCTCCACTGTCACCGGAAGCCAATGGTGTCTAAAATGTAGTTCCAATGGTGAAACTGCAATCTTTCCGATGACACCAAACTCTACCTATGTGTTTCAGCAAGTGTATGTCAAGGCGTTGCGAGGGTTTTCACGCAAACCAATTGATTGTCTCACCTGCCAAGACTGCGGTATTGCCCACGTATTTATCTGCAGCATACACTATATAAACAATTGTTAGACGTACGATAAGAGATGTGCAAGCGTCTCCGGCGCTGCTTTGATATTTATGACAGTGTTGTGCGGGCAATGCATTGTGCTCATATGTTTGGTTCTGCTTGATTCTACGTATACGTTCAACATACCTAGCAGCAATTAATCAAACCAGAAATCTGGAGCGTTCAGCTTGATTAACGGGCTTTGGCGCGCGTGTGGCGGAATTCGGAAGGCACTTGAGGAATTTGCAAAGAAATGGCGACTACTATATTTGACAGTGAGCGAGATTTTCAGGCGTATTAATAAGCGGAAGTTGTAGTGGTGAGGCTATAAGACGCGTTATTTTCCTGAACACTTTTTATGTGATTCAAACTTCGAAGACGTGTTTGATATTTTCATTTTGTCAGAGGAAAGCTTCCCTGAAACAATGTACACTGGTTAATGTGGACAGGGCTGCAAAAAGTTTTTCACGACAATCAAACCAGTGGTATTTGTAGGAGACACCGGCAGATATTATAAATATTATCAAAGAACAACGCATTGACATTATAGTAAGTATTGCACTAATAAAAAATAATAACCTAATTTTTTTATGAAAATGTTATGTAAAAATCTTTAGTGCACCGGCTATTTATGCGGTATCAAAGATATGTCGCGGAACCTTGTTTAGGAGCGAAATAGGGACGCTCTCTCCACATTTATGTGGCCATGCATTCAATTATTGATAGCGCATTTTTGCCATTTTACATACAAGATATATAGATTCAAAACATCAGGCATTTATATGAAAATATCTATTTGAAATGTTTATGACATGTACGTTTATCAGGTGGTTGTAACACTATAGTATATCTTGAAGAAAATAGAACTGAAATTAGCTACAATTTAAGCTGCCAGAAACGTTTTTACTTTTTAATTAAAGCCGAACAGTCTTTAAGCAGTTTAATCAACACAGGATCAGGTCGATCGACAAACACACGAAATTGATAGGTAATACATCAACGCAAAACTGATAACACAAAGTCGAAAATAAAAAAGACATTTACGAATAAAATTTGTTGGTTATTTACAGGTCGGGAAGAAGAGTGCAAGTGATCGAAGGGCGTTTTTTTTTCAAGGCACGTTGAAAACAGGAGAGATGAAGTTACGGACTATTCAAAACGCTCTATCAGAAACGCTAGTGATGGTCCTCATGTTCCCGTACTTGGTGGACACACTGTGCATGAAGCAAGCAGAAATGACTGACATTACCAAGGAAGGGTACACCACAGTATCCGTAGAGACAAACGCATGTATGGAGATTATATCAAGTGCCATTAAACCCAGCCTGTCTGAGCGGGGGCTTGGATTCGTGGACTTCAAAAGGCATTATTCAGATGAGTGCTGCTGCGCTGTCCAAAACTGGGTAGACAAACAGGTTAGTGTGTCTGTTTCCTTCGCTTCTCAGCATGTAGTAATCGCTGCATAATTAAGAAGACAGTTAATTAAGAGCGTGTTTTTATCATTTTGATTATAGGCTAGCTGTCCCAACGTCCCCTGCATCTAACTTAATTAATTATTGAATGGCAATTAGCATTGAGATCTGCTGGCTACATGCCGGAAAATATTTGAATTACGTTATTGCCACACCCTAAATTATACTGTTACTTGCATCAGCTTTCTTTTCACTGTCGGTCCATTACCTTAATAATAATAATAATAATAATAATAATAATAATAATAATAATAATAATAATAATACATTAAAATGATATCTATCAGGTGGGCATCATGTTCGTTAGGAAAAGTAAACAAGCATATATGGCTAGGTGTAGATCGGATTTTGCCCAAATTTCCTCATCCTTGCTTGGGCTCAGTTTCCGGGTTGTTGTGGTTCGATCTTGTTGTCATATTTCATCTAAAAATATGCTGACTCCAGCACGAGAGTGACAGAGCTCACGGTGCGATGGACCAACGTCGGGTGTAGAGGTAACAGAGGTCGAAGACTGTGGTCTTAACACGATCATAAATTGTTTTGTATCCATAAAAGAAGGCAATCGAAGTGAACAATTTGTTCACTGGAAAAGGGAAGTTGTATTTTACATGGTATATAATTACAGTTATAAGAACGCGTGGTGCAAATCAGAATTCTATCCTTTAGTTTATTTTTATCAACTGAAAGCACATAGTGTAGTTAAAAAAGTACACGACATGAAAAATTTTTAGTCGAAGTTAAGTGAAATCACCAGTCGGCTCATTAAATGAAATATTGGGCCCGTTTCATACAAAAGACATTTAATTACTTGGTAAGCTGATAAAGCATACCGGCGCATGCGCAGTTGTATTTTTAAACAGTACCTCTGTTCTTTAAACCTGTCAAAAGCGTCGCCTTCAACATTCATGATAACATCCTTTTTAAAATGTTTGCTTTTCCAACGAACAGAGCGAACATCAAACGGATCTCTTTATATTGTTGGAGCGTGATGTAACTTTGAGCTCGTGTATTTCTTTGTTTTTCGGTGAATTCTTGGTGCTATAATCAAAGAGAAAACCGTCAACAGCTTGTACAATGATAAAGAAAAATGAATGAACATAATGATTAAGGCTGGAGTAGCGTATCTTTAGTACATTTGATGCCTGCCTTGAAGCAAAATACGTCCGTCAGTGTCTGCAGAGTCTTTGGTAAAATGAAGGTGAAGCAAATAAGGGAAAAAAATACTATAATGTAGACATTTTGATATCCACATGAGTCAGAAAACTTACAGTGATATCACTGTTTTACCAGCATCTAAACCTCGCAGAGGCACGAATTTGTCATCAGATTTCTCTAGAAGAGGTTCCTTTTTTTTAACAAGAGCCATGTTTCACTAAGATTCAATTAGAGTGCCTTGAGGAATCACCTCTATGTAAGAATGCAACTGTCAGCGTGCGTTCATGTTCAAGTTACGTCACCGAGGATTCCTCGAGGCGCTGCCTCTTCTAAATGAGGAAAGATTTCATGAGAATTCTTGGAAAAAAGACAGCGAAGACGGTAGGAGTTATTTAAAGTGAACGCTGGTAGACATTTCTCGGTAAATTGTAACACGTTTTATACTCACTCCCCTGCTTTGCTTTGTCATACTTTTCTGGATCAGCAGACGACAGTTGTGTCAGCATTAAATAGAGGGGGTGGGGGCCGCTGAGTGTCAAAAAAGGAGCTGTGAAAATCAAACGGATTTAACGATCTCATGCTTTAGAGCTTTAGATGATTCTTTTGTATCTGCGTCGTAGCGAGCCAAGGAGGCCAATTAAGAGCTTCTCCCAAGTCTGTTTACGCGTCTAGTCTAGCCCTGACCAGCCAAGCCCCAGGAAGTTGCTTTAAAAATATCATACTTTTGAAAATAGCTCCATGCATCAGTTTGGCACACCTTCAACATATACAGAAATAGATGAATAGTTGTCATTCCGACATTCCCATCTTATTAATGAATGGTAAAAATCATGCACAGGAGAGATAATTTAGCAAGATGCTATTTGCAGACCACAGAAAACATGTTTTTAAGCTAGCCAGTCTGATTCGGTGAATAAATTATGATCAAAGCCATAATTTGTCAAGGTTGAGCATGACTATGAAAAGAATGTAAATTGAAGGCTGATGTAATTGAAATTCAGTCTTTATTAACTGCCAACTAGCCACTGTACCGTAAGGGCAAATAAATATATCATTTCTCGTCCTGTTTTTCAACTAATACGTGAAATGACGGTGGAAACTTAATGGCGTTCACTAAACCTTTCTCCTGGCAAACAATGCTTACAGTTCGTTCCGTTTAAGTTCAAAAGGTGAAAGACACACGTGTCTTATCTCTTAGGTTTCTCTGTAATACACAGTAACCATAGGGCGCGTTTCTGTGAATCTTTTAAATATGCAATTAACAAAATTGTTTTTAATTTGTGAATAGAAATACTTTGCCTAGCTGCCATGTTACTTTTTACCTTTGAAAGTAATTTACATGCAGACTTAGGCCCCATTTCCATAGATTTTAGATCGATCTATCCCTGTGGGGAGTCTCACTAGATTACTATCAGATAATCCGGCTTAAATGTCCGTCCCGCCTACTACAAGCTGTAAGGGGGTAATTAACTTTCGTGCCCGCTCGGCTGACAGCTATTTAGCGTGAACCCCCAGGGAGTTAGGTCGATCTAAAGTAGATCGATCTAATCTCTGGGAATGGGGTCTTAGGCGTGGGTTTAAAAATCGTGGGTCAGAAGTAGGTTTTCGATTCAAGACGAAACTGTTGTCCTCTTTAAGACGAGATAAACTCTAAGTGGTAAGTTGAAAAAAAAGCAACAAGGCTTGTTTTTTCAAAAGAATAGAGATGGCTGAAACCTGAAATTTAATATCGTTTTTCAATTTGACATCTACTTACTTATCCCGGGTAGGAATAGACTAAAATTTCCGGCCTTGCAGTTCTGATCGTTTCGTTTGCATTAGCCTCTATGAAAATCTTAAACACGCCAGTGCGACCTAAAAGCATCTATTTTAGCTGTAAGTATCAATGGTGTGATTCCTGTCATAAGTCTCTCTAAAGGTCTACAACATTTGCCTAAGCACTGCAATATCTGCCCCATTAAGGGAGATGATAATTGAAAGAATTATTGGCATAATGCAAGTTCTGTTATTTCATTCTTGTATTTCCGCTATGAACGCTGCCATCATTTCAACTGCACTGTGTTAGATTCCAACGCCAGGTGTATGAAACTCTTTTTCACACCATTCTTTAAAGGGTGACCTGTGCATTAACCGCCATCAGTAATGAGTCTGTAATGTTAGTAGCTCCATAATCAACATACATAACCATCTTATCCATCTTATTAGTGCAGGGGCGATACAATAAAGCTATCAATTGCCGTATTATAAAGGCGTTTCATTTTGAATCATGTGTGGATTTCATCAGATCTTATGACATTATGAGATTATGACATTATGACATATACTGTAAATTAGTCTTCCTCTTCATTCCAGATACTACTGGTCAGTTTTGACAGGGATAAGCCACCGGAAGTGGTGAAGTACAGAAGAATTGAATCATGCCAATGTGTTCCGTGTAGCGAGGACAGAAGGAGAAGGCGGCGAAGGTGACATGTGACACTTTAACACAATGAAGCATACTGTCAATGACAATGACACTACATACTGGTGACATGATGGCGAAAGTTCAGATAAAGCGGATTAATTTAAGAACAATGCTTCTAAACAAGCGTGGAAAAGCGTGGAAAAATGCAAAGATCCTAAGATTATTTCGAAATATTCAAATGACAAACCCGGCGATCCGATTCCATACTTTTCTACTGATCTTAGTCATAGCGCCTTGCTAAATACACAGTTCATATATGGTTCTAAACCAAGACTACCACCCTGCAGGAAATAAAACTATTCAAAACCGCATATTTGGTCGTCTTTTTGGCAGGAAAGCTATCCTGTCTGTCATCTGTCTTTCTGACCGAGTGCCTGTGATGACGACATAAAGTATTCAAAGGCATTACGACGAATGAGTACTTAGGAAAGAAATGCTCGACGAAAGAAACAGGAGTATATATAAAGGCTTAAAGAAGTACCAAAAACGGCGTGGTGTGTGCTTGAAACATTAGGTGCCTCCACAAACACACGCACATATTGTAAGGGTATAATAAGAATGCAAGCTCTGGCCTTGGAACATTAAGGACAGCGCAGAGCCAGCAAAATGCTGAGACGGCATAAATGGGTTAGGCCAATGGAATATTGAGAAACAAGGGCAAGTAAATCGTTTGAGCCTATGAAATAATTAGAGACCAGGACGAGGTCTTATGAAATAGAAAGTATGATGAAGTAAATAGTTTAAGCTAATGGAATAGTTAAAAACTAGATCGAAGTGAAGAGTTTCAGCTAAAAAGAAAGATAAACGGAGTAAATGATTTGAACTACTGGTGTATTTTTACACATGCGGCTAATAAATTGAAGAAGAGGGATGGTTAGAAACCAGGAGGAAGTAAATGTTTTGAACCAATGAAATAGCTGTAAACAACTTGGAGGAAGTATGATAATTGGAGGCAAATTGCTAGGTACTCGGGTAAAGGGCACTAATTTGACGTGTGGCAAATAGGGCTTTATTACGGGTATGTGGGCGGCTATGCTACAGCTTTATTTATTTTCTGTTACAGCTTATGTGTAAAATTGCATTGATGTACATTGATGTTTCATTTTCGAATTTCGCCAGATTCATATTATCTTACATAGATATCCAATTCTCCGCCATTAATGTTCATGTAATCCTTTGGGCATTGAATAGACCGAATGCCAAGGAATGTTCAATTATTGTAAATTGTTTTATCGTGTACAAATATGAGCAAGTTTGCAGTAAAGAATATCTCATTAATTGATGTTTAGAAGTATAAAAGTCATTACGTATAATGGAGAGTATTTTATTTGTGTTATAGCTTGATAAAAGAAAACTATATCTGTATGGAAAATACTTATCCCGGTTGGGAGTAGAGGGAAGCTATGTCAAACATTGATCGCATTCACAACGAGTTGAGCCAGGCTTTACAAATCCCGGGAGCTAAATGTGGCGGTCGTACATGAAAGAAAAACCGGCTAATCTTTTAATAGTCTCTCCGCCTCTCACACGCCTCCCCACACGTCGTCCCTGCGGGGGGACAATCATTAAATCTCGGCTCCATTGGGACGACACATGGGGAGGCGTGTGAGAGGCGGAGAGACTATTAAAAGATTAGGCGGTTTTTCTTTCATGTACGTTCGCCATATTTAGTCCCCAGGATTTGTAAAGTCAGGCTCAACTCGTTGTGAATGCGATCATTGACATCGACCAAAAAGAGATGAGAAGTATTATGGTGCTATGGTAGTTTTAATTGGAACCAATAAACAACAGACCTGTTGAGGCGAAACTACTGATACGAACCGAGTCCGATTTCAGAGAAAATTGATTTTCTTGTTACTCATTCTTCATTTAACAAAACAATTAGTCATGCGACTCAAAAAATATTTTTGATTGCATATTTTTTTAAATAATCATTCAGTCAAATACTTTTGTTTGGTTCGTCAAAAGCCAAACGCTACCAAAGCAGATATGGGTGCAATGTCAATTTTCCTGCAATCGATGTCTTGATAGGTTTAGATGTTAGGTAGATATAATAAGCAGTGTAATGATCAATCGATTTGGCCAAAGTAATGACATGAAGCCAATTGTATTTTAAACATTCCAGTTCTTATCTGTGATGTACAAAAAACAAGCATGTAAATAAATTATTAAAAAGACGATGGGTATTGGGTTCATACGTTTGCTTAAGGGGTATGTGAATGCACGCCCTGACAGTCAACTATGGTTAGCGGCGGCTAATTTGCAATAAACCCGTTCATCTTTATTCGTAGGTGGATCCTCCTTTCATGTAATAGGTGCACTGATGGTGATAAAACTCAATTAGATGGAAATTACAAGGGACAAACAACTATCTAACATAACCATTACAGGTGGAATTATGCCAATGAGGAAAATTATCGCCTACATTGTATAAGAGAATTTTACGTAATTTGCAAACTCCCCTCCCCCTTCTCTTTCTGGCAGTCTGGAATTGAAATGTTTAAGTTGCGAAACAGAATACATCGTCATACAGATATTCAATGGGCAATGTGATTCTAGAGGGCTTTCTATTTGTATTGTTGCTTGTGTTTGCAGTTCATTTAGTTTGCTCATATCAACTAAAGACCAAACATATTTGACGGGGAAACCATACATAACTACTTCATCAGTGCGTCCTCGATTCTAGTACTTACCGTGCATGCTCACGAATATTGCGTTTTCTTAAATTTATATAGGTGTCTTTTTCTCACGTTGCAGATGAAGCGTGCGAGATTTTATCTCAGTAACATCGGTGCCATATTTATAATTTTATACGCATGCACAACGAAATCAACTCTTTAAAGGTTAACGTTGAACCGGCTCATAAGATACAAACCCGATACTTTTTGATTATAGAGCTCAAGTGGAACTTTTCAATGAGAAAAGGACAAAAATATAACAGTTTGGAATGTCCGTCTTACTTGATCGGTTTGAAACGTCAGGATTAACAGACCATAAATTTGAAAACACGTTTTGTTTTTAAAGTGTTTATGGTTACCACAGTATTTCACTTTAATGTGACCTTTTGAGAGATGGAAGGCAAAATATTTCAAGAGGATTTGCTCTTTAAAAGGACAAAAAGGAAGGTTTTGACTTTGAAAGTTGGACGGAATACAAAATGAATGGAAGGTCGAACGTTTTAGAATGCAAATGATTTTTAAATGGCTTCAGAAACTATTTTCTCACTTTAGATTTTTTAAAATATACAATGAATGTATCGCTTTGGCGAGTTTCAAAATATGACCATATAATTTTCAAAACGCTTGAACAAAATTCCATATTCATAATGAAAATTATATTATAATACAAAAATTCCACTGTATTTCCTTGGCAATAAAATTTTTAAAAAATGGAATATACGGCGCAATGTAACAAAAAAAAAAAAAAAAAAAAAAGGCAAGAACAGAACAAACAACAACTGTAAAATGGAAAACTCATTTTGACACCTATTGTTTGCTTTTTTTCATAAAACCAATTCGGTATTTAAGCTCCTGTTAATATGTACATTCTGTTGCAAGTGTCTGCAAGTCTTCAAGAACGAATGCTATGTAATTACCTTCAACGCAAGTATCAATCATGGGTTACCCCGCAAGATTTATACCCTCTGATTTCTCCTGGTTTGATAGCCAAAACAACATGGGCTTCCACCTGTTTCCAAATGTACCATCCACCATCTGTCTGCGAACTTTTTCCGCCAAGCAAACATCTGGAGTAAGCATTAAAATTCATTCATAAAACCAGACACAGGAGTGGACGACAAGAAAGAACATGTGGTTGAAATCACAAGAGCGAAATTTTATTTGACAAAATTAGGCCTGTTTCAAAGCCAGCAAATCTACATTTGAGGCATTGAATACGCACATGTACTTCGTTGCCCGTTCGAACATAGAAAAAGAACATATTTACACATGTTGTTAATGAGAAATGATGACATTTAATAAGTACAGAAAACTACACGGAATCAGTACCACAATAAATTCGTGTCCTTCCAAAAGGTACACAGGTATTTCATACTGACCACCTCGATGGATGTGATCTTACTACATATCACAGTGACCATTCAGAATAGAAGATCCGAGTATCAACTGGCCCAAGGCTCAAATATGGCGAACCCTACATGAAAGGAAGACCGCTTAATCCTGTAATGGTCTCTCCTTCTCTCACACACTTCCCCTCGCACCGTAATTAAATCTCGGCTCCATTCGACCAGACGCGTGGGGAGGCGTGAGAGAGGCGGAAAGACCGCCATATTTGAGCCTTGAACCTGCTGATACTCGGATCTTCTATTTTGAATGGCCCCCACAGTCGAACCAGAAATGACCGTGTTTTGCACGTTTTCTGCATGTTCTCCCAAAGCGACATGTCTGCACAGCTGGCTGGTACAGACCTAAAATAACGTGAGATAAGTCTGGATTTTGAATCAAAATACATGACCAGCCTAGATTTAGCTTAGTTATTTTCTAAGTACATAAACACAAGAATCTGTGAAAAAAAGCTGTAAGCTCTACGTACGTAAATCAGCAACGTCTTGCATTTGGTGCAAACACTGATGTAAGTGATTTTAGACAAATGCTGCGTTTTTCAAAAGAAGATACATACATTGTAAGGCATTCCCTACAATATCAATTTGGAACGTTCCGACTTTATCGGCACCTGAGCTTTAAAATCTGCAGTTCACACAAGTAAACTGCAGTGTGACGTTAAATATCGTTTTCTTCGTCTCCCTATTAATAAGCTAAACATGAGCACGATCAAATAGTTCTTAACTTCGTGCATGTCAACACAAAAATCACTTCAGCGCTCTTGAATGATCAACGTGCAAAAGCAGCACATTCTCCGAAGGAGCGTGTTTTCAGAGGTAAAAATCTGGAAAGCCAGTACTGGCACCTGACTGAAAAATCGTCAATTGAAGTTCAAGTGCATTTCACCATATATATGTACTGAATAGCGACAAGTGACACAAAAAGGGAACAAAATCCATAATTGAACAAATATATATATATATGATCAAACAAAAAAGACAGAAATAAGACGAATCAGACAGAGAAATCTTGTTTATAAATAAATTAACTTAAGATTTCGTTTTGCGTTTATGCAGCGTTCAGTGTCCCCGAAAGCCAGCCCTGGTTGTGCCGAGGGACTAGACATTCAGCTGCGGCGTTAGTTATATCCATTACTATGATGCTGCCAGCGCTGTCACCCGAAGTCGAGGTGTGGTAGACTCCAACCTGAAGCCGTATTTCCAATCTGATGTTGTTGACGTGGCTTGGTTTGACCTGGAACAACTGATAGACGGAGTAACATCATCTCATCGCAAAGAGCACATGTAGTGCCTATGGCATACTGCACACTGGTCACTAAATTGAAGCAGGTCCCAGTTTCAGAAAAAAAACTTTAGTCAGTTAATTGACTAGGATTTTCATGAGAGTTCTGTTACACAGCTCCTGATAGGGTAAGATGTGCCCATGTGACCATGTTACCTTGGTTATTAAGTTCTTAGCCAGGGAACCTGACTTAAATTTTTGTAAAACCAAGGCCAGATCTCATGTCGTAAGCGTGGCGTGCCAACTGCAGGGGAGTCACTTGACAAATCTGGGGGAGGGCACAGAACACTTGCACCCCCTCCACTCCCCCATGTTCAAAACGCCTTTCTTCTCTTTCCCCACCAAAGCTACATAGCAGTATAACGTGCAAAACGAGACAAATCAAGCATTTTCATAACCCACGTTTTCTTATCCATGGCATAAAATAATCACAAATAAATAAAAAATAACAATAAAAAAGAAATCACTTGCCGTTTACATTTTCAGCTTCGTTTATTCTTTCAATTTATTATCCTTCTCCTGTGACAGGAAGCCCGAATTAAGCCTACCGTCTGACATCAGGGGGCTCTTATTTAGTATACACAATTAAAGGATAGACCGATACAATGTAACAGACTACTAGATGCAGCAGGTTCCATGGTCAGAGTCTGAGTAAGGCCGACCTAATGCGAATAGAGACACGACTCGAATACCGCGAAAATGAACCTGGGAAATGAAAGTTGTGTGGTATGGACTACACGTAGTTCTCGAAATGATGTGATTCGTGAAACACGTTATTTTGAATAACGCCACAAGCTGTGATGTAGCTAGTAATGCTGAAATGTCATACAAGGAATACTTGGTCATTTACACTAGGTGCGGTTATTCTACAAAACGTTTAGCCTATAAGCTATAGCTAAGCCTATAGCTATTATACTGAGTAAAATGTTAAAGTGATAGTAAATATTGTAGCCATCTGTGACAAAACGGCCTTGGGGCTCTAAATTGTCATTTGTAGTGCGTTGAATGCAGAGGTTCCAGAAACTGGTCCCTGGAAATCTGCCACTGGTTAAATTTTACTGTGTCAAGATACGAGACGGTCACATCTTAAAGTACTTTAAAGTGTATTATTTATGTAAAGGGCAGGGACCTTACAGCACATTTAATACAGTGGAAAAGGAGTGCTGAAACAAACAACATTTATTTCATTTCCAAACAACAATTAACATGGTTTCTCCTTCAAAGTAATTTTCTTGGAGTTTAATGCAATTCCCCACATTTTAGTGTCACGCTTCTATGAATTGCAGTTAATAATCTCTCTTAGTCCATTCATTACGGCGCACTTGACAGGCTCCACTACACTCAATAACAGGTGTCTTGACGTCCTTGAACTTGCAAAAATGAAAACTGTCACTCTGCGTAATTGAGATCAGGTGGACGATAGAGCATTATAAGCCACACTGGGGGAACTTTCGTATTCTAATAGGCACCTGGACTTCAAGCCGTCTCTTCGAGCACAAGGCACCTTGCGTAGATCGGAATCCGTTTTCTACATAACAAGGTATTGGCCACAGTCCAATGAGGGAAATCTGAAAATGGTTTGTGCGTGAGATACGTCACATGTACTTGAGGCGGTGTGTTAAAAAATGTACTTCTGGTAATTGAAATCAAATATGCTGTTATTTATGAAGAAAGATTTATAAACTGCAAAAAGCTAAAAGAAATGAAAAAACATAGCGCGCAGAGTTATTCAATGTTGCAAGTATATTATGAGAGAGAGAGAGAGAGAGAGAGACCTTTTATACTTCTTGGCCATTGGATCTCCTTTTACGGAACAAAAAGGCAAGGACCATTGCTGCAAGGAATCAGAATGTTGTTCAGTCAAGTATATTTTTATTGCCTGACTGAAGCAAGACACACTATTCGTTGTGCCTGCCCCCTCCCCTATCTTCGCAATCTTCTAGAGTCTGAAAATGCCAAGCGCTATGGCATACCCGACTGCAATAACGTGGTATGAGATCGCCATTACAAGACTTTCATTTGGCATTAATGCAGACTATTGTGTCTGGTCATATCTGCCTTTCGATAATGAGCGAAATCAAGAGTGTTACAGGACAATACGGAGCAAGTGTTAATATTTTTGACGTCAAGATACATCTCCTTTACTGAGTTTTAGTATTAGTTATAAATCAGTTCATCATCTATATTTTTTTCATTTGCTCATGCACCAATCACAAGTTGCACTGATGACATTAGAATGGATTTGTGTCGTTGTACATGTATTCTCCATAAAATTTATTGCAAAGATTCTTCGTCGCATGAAATTTCAGATATGTACAGTACCTGAATATCTGCGCCAAAGAACTGACACTGGACAATGCCACGTTAGACTAAGATATCACTTAAGTTCCAATAACATGAGCGCTATTCAAAGATCAAATACTCATATTCAATAACAATAAATTGAAATAAAGGCCAAATGAACCTACAATTAGTGACTTTCCAAGTAAAATAAATTATACAACAATAACAGCACAGCGCGATACACATATAATCTCACTTCGATACTATTAATCAAGGTTCGGTAGTTAAAACACAATGATTTCGCCTTGATATGCGTTTTGCAAGGATGGCATCGGTAAGATGTTTTTTTTTATCTGTGGCGAAAAGCAATGAACTTCACGGCTGGGAACGGGCGTCATTATGCAGCATCAAAGGCCGAACATTTTCCAAATCCTCGCGTAAGACGCGATTCATTAACTAATCACTACCCGCCAATTTGCGCTTCCTGTTATAAAAACAAATTGTGTAAATTATTAAGGCCGGCATTTCTGCCAATTTTCTGTCAATTTTCCCAGGGTAAATCACAAAAAAATATTGTTGACATTATGCCCCTAAGTATATAGCAGCACGCTTGAAAATAATAAGCTTTATTGTCCAGAAAGCGACGTAACGAAGCTACTGCCCATAACAGAGAGCTTTCTTACACCCCATTTCCATTGATTAGATCGACCTACTTTAGATCGACCTAACTCCCTGGGGGTTCACGCTAAATAGCTGTCAGCCGGGCGGACACGAAAGTTAATTACCCTCTTACAGCTTGTAGTAGGCGGGACGGACATTTAAGTCGGATCATCTGACAGTAATCTAGTGAGACTCTCCGCGGGGATAGATCGATCTAAAATCTATGGGAATAGAGCCTAAAAGCTGCATGTGTTCCTTTTATTAGCAATGGCAGGTCCTGGGGGGGGGGGGGGGGGGGGGGGGCTCAGAGGGTCACCGCGAGAGGGTGAAATAATAAATAAACTTAAAAGGTTTACAACTGTTCATTTTGGCCAAAAAACGACAATTTTCCCATACTTACCAATGGTTAATGATTCCATTTTCACATTCAAAGTTAGTCCCTGTTTTTTTATGTATAAAGTTAAAAAGTTTTTCTTTTTCAATAATCTATTAAGAGATTATTACAGAGTTTAGCCATCATGTGGTCCGCTGACAAGCACAATTTTCAAAATAATGGCTATAACTGCCGTTTTTGTGGAAACATAGGATATATTATATTTCTGTAAGTTGTTAACAATGTATTGATTGTGAAATACAGATCTCATAGGAAGAAATGTTATCCCTTTAATACCCTGGTTAGCATATGAGCGTCATTTAACCAGAGCCTAAGCTTGTGCAAGAGAGTAAACCTCTCTGTGTGTAGTTGCACGTTGGGAGCTGCCAAACTGAGCAGTTATAACCTGTATCGCTTTAGTGTATCAATGTGAAAGAATCTAAGAGTACTGGGCTCCTATGGGCTCCTAACACAGGCCTACCCAACTACCAGACTCGGCACCTAAGGATCCTGAATTAACCGGTATATCGGACCACACTACCCGTTTTCAAGGTGTGTGTCAGATCGTATTTCGGAGTATCATACCCAGAACAAATTTTGTAGGACGACTGCGAGCTCATCCACGCTCGACTGAACAACCTGAAACAGTACTCTTACTTTAGAGTACTCTATTTCATTGTCTCTATGGGGGTATATGGGGACTTTACGACATTCGGTTTGAATGTTTTAACCACTTTTGATAGGGCTATTTTGCATTGTATTAGATTAATGTGGCAGTCTAAGGTTCATCTAGGTGGCTTTCAAATTTATGCACCCGGTTTTAAAATCATATAGCGATTAAATACGACAATCATTTACTATCCAATCAAGGTGACAGCCGAGCGTGGGCTCATCCTGTCGGTGTTCTGACTGATACTCCGAAATGCGATCTGACACACACCTTGAAAACGGGTAGTGTGGTCCAATATACCGGTTAATTCAGGATCCTTAGGTGCCGAGTCTGGTAGTTGGTTAGGCCTGTAACAGGATCGGTCCATCTCCAGGGGGTTTCTCGCTAAATCGCCTCCAGCTTAAGCGGCTTAGATGTCTGCCACGCCTACTGAAGCTCCTATTAAAAGATAGTTAATTACCCCCTAGCTTCAGTATGCGTGTCAGACATCTAAGTTGATTGCAAATGAACGAGAATCCCCTTGGAAATAGTTCGATCCAAAGATAGTACGATAGGTTCTGGGAATGGTCCCTAAATAGAAAACCCATCCAGTACTTGCCCAGAAACGTGCAGCCTGCCACGGTTCCATACAGAGTGTACCACGGTGTATTGACGAAGATTTCTGCAGCAAGTGTGGCAGCAAAAGGGTCGTTTAAAACCTAGAAAAAACGACGAGAGTGCAAAAGGATAAGAATATTTAACCTCATGCGAAAAGATAATTGAAAATTGAGTTAGAAATGATAAAGAACGGATATGTGTGTGGCGCCTTGGTTAATTTGTTTGTTGCAAATAAATAAAAAGCTAACAAGCAAATAAACTGTGCATAAAAACCGTTGGATTAAAACACGAGCTAATAGAAGAC
The DNA here is from genome assembly GCF_051362555.1 of Lingula anatina. Classification (NCBI taxonomy): domain Eukaryota; kingdom Metazoa; phylum Brachiopoda; class Lingulata; order Lingulida; family Lingulidae; genus Lingula; species Lingula anatina. The sequence continues at coordinate 577,195 of NC_141776.1, forward strand.
TGAAGTTTATTAACAAGAGACAGTACAATATGGAGGAGTTGGTTACACAGAAGAACAAGTAAACGTAGAAAGCAAATCATCATGCGACAAATCATAAGAACGCATGCACTGTAGGTCTTCTAGCCTGAAACACCTTACTCAATTTAAGCCACGACACTATCGCGTGAAGATATATATAAGTTTCATTACAGTTTATATTTGGTTGCTTTCTATTATGTTGCTAAATTGAGCTTTCACAATTGCTTTTTGCTTATAAGATACCAACCCCAGAAATCTTGAGGACATAGCCCTCTTTATGCAATATTCTTTGTGTTGTATTAGAAAGTGATTATGAAGTTAGAGAGTGGGTGTTCGCGGGGCTTGTTATCTCACTTATCCCAGGTCTGACACTTCGAAAAATAGCACACGCGATATTATATTTGACTTATCACATAAACTGAATATCAAAACAGAGTATTCCACACATATGCTATTTCCGTTTCTTTAAGAATTGTTTTCGGACACAGTTTCTATAATTTGTTTTCCAATTTATTTTCTTGATTCTACTGAAAGAATAAGAGATGTTCAAGCGTCTACCGTACCTGTGAAGAAAACAACAATCCATATTTCAATGACAGCTCAGCCACGCCATAGCCCCGCACAATAGCAACGGGATACAAGGAATAAATGCCAGAATACGCGCCAAACAAGAGACAGTTCCAGATGAGAAACATGTATTTCCCGCCATATTCTGTGGCCGGCATGGTGAGAGACAGGGCAATGACGGCTACATCTAAAACAAGGATGGTCGTCTGCAGTGAGAGAAAGAACGGTTTTAGAAAAAACGACACCTAAAAATGTACAGTTGAAAGAAAATATAATTTAAAGGTGAAGAACGGAACCAAGTGGCAAGAATTGTAATCTGCAAAGTAAAAATATGAGTATATCGTGTCTTACGAGGATTAAATAAATATATAAATAAATAAATAAATAATTCAATGAATAAACAATGGGCGGAACAGTTGGAAGGTTTCAAATCAGAAGTGGGATATTTCTGAAATCTCCATATTGTAAAAGTGGTGTTGACAGCTGACAAACAAATGAAGGTGATAACTGACAGGGAATAACAACCCTTTTCTTTTCCATATTCTGTCCTCCATATTCTGGAAAAGAAAAGGGCTATTAAGATTAGTTTTATGTGACATTAAAAGTCAGAAAGGTGAGAAAAACAAATAATTGAAACACGTACGGACAGGACTCAAAGAAAAACAGCGTGAAAATGTTATTGCCTTTTTCTGTTTTGGAATCCAACATCACTGAAACCTTAATCGCCCACGGCCCTTTCCAGTACGTGTAAATTGCGTCTAGGTGTGAAAGACGTTATTAACAAACAGAAATGAAGATGTGTGATCTAGTAATTGTTATAAACACCGATATTATTTTCTGATTAATCCACTTGTACTTCTTGTTAGTAGCTCAGGTAAAACAAAACACCAGGCAATACTTTGAAACATAATTTCAAAAGAAGAAAAACAAAAACAAAAACACCAGGTGCCTTTTGATCAGCGTCGACCCACCAATAAAACAACTTGTAGCGTCTGCTTCACACCATCCAGTCATCCCAGTGCTCTTGCATGTAGTTAACAGAGGGGTTTAATGTTCTGATTTACAAGATGCATCTTTTAGATTAAATTAAACAGTCTGTGGAATGGTGGTTGGGGGGGGGGGGGAGCCGCTGTGTTTTAAACCCACTGTAATAAACGTTTTACGCGTGGTGCAACATCAACCCGTTCCTAAGGTTAATGTTCTGAACACGAAAACACTGAACCTGTCAAAACAAATGCAAAATTCACAACGGTAAACACTTCCCCGGTTCATACATCATAATAAATGTTCAGCAAGTAAACACAAGATGTGTGAAAACAATATCAAAGTCTTTGGTGTGAATTGGCGGCTGATCGATCCTCCTACCGTAGGCTGTGAAGTTCTCCGACCTTGTGAGGGAGGACACTTTTTGTTTTGGGACCGGTGTAATGCAACTGAGGGTCTGTGTAGCAGAAAGTCCGCCATCCATTTTATTATACAGATGTGGGGTTCCCTGACATAAGTGGGTCAAAATCTAGGGCGAGGCTTAATTGTGCAAATGACTGGGGAGCAGATTCGCTATCATGGGGGACTCTCTGTCACGTTATTTTTTTTCAATGAGATGTTAAGCTCGAAATTGGCCAAAATTCTTAAATCAAACATTTGGTTACTGCCGTTCAATATGAATTCACAGAAATGCACTTTAATATATAAAGTAAGTAGTCTGAACTATTACCAATACCTTTTTTGTGACCAAATGTTTAATTCTATTATATTTCACCTATTTCCCTTGGGTCAAAGTAAACTGAACCTTTAGTTGAAAATTATAGTCGAATGCTTTGAATTAAAATTAATTCTTAAAACAAAGACTTGGTCACAATTTGGAATTCCACTACTTGACCTAACACGAAGTCTTTTGTGCTTGGTGCTCCTATATAAAGTCTGTACATGTACAGGTAAGACTATACCTATGCGAATGTGCTAGGTAGACTATTCCCTATATAATCAAGGTAAGCTAATTGCTTCCGGAACAATGTTTAGAAGCTACAATAGTTTATTTACCTCTAAGGAGCGTTGCATATTGGAGCGACCACATTATAACTGCTATGAACTTTTTAAAATATCAGTAACGGATTTAGGGGGGGTGTAAGGGGGGTCCTGACACACCTTTCGATTTCTGAAAAAAATCACGACAAAGGTCCCCTCTTCAAATAAAAAAGACTGACTAGCTGAATCATAGTTTTGAGCCGCACCATATGGCGCCGTTCGCCCTCTAAAATACCAAAAAGTTTCCCCATGCCAATGGGTGGGTGAGGTGGGTGGGGTGGGGGCGTCAGCTTCGCATTTGCGGACCACCGCTTCAAATAATCTTGGATCTACACCTGACTATGGTGATACGAAAGGTATCAGGTTTTAATAGTTATAAATATACAACTTTTGCAGCTGTTTGTTGTGTTGTGCACAGAAGAGAGCGCAATGGTTATTTTCAACAGACATCCAAAGTGTATAAGTTCTTTGCTCAGTAACATTATGTGTGAGATAATACACTGTCACCCGAACGATATATGCCATAACACCTCGAGCGTCAGTGAGAGGTGTTCGTGGCATATATCGCGAGAGGGTGACAGTGTATTATTTGATTTAAATACCGAGAAAAAATACAGTCATTTCATCCTAAAACACCCCTAAAACCGAATAAAGTGACCCTATATCACGCTCTAAAGATGTTATACGGAATAAACTCGTCCACGTGCGCTGGTCACGTCCCGCCAAATTCTTACGTAATATCTGGCCAATTTTGGTCAATTTTTGCTAAATACTTGTCGTGAAAAGTATTTAATCAACCGTCGACACTGACTATGCGCGTCTCAGTTGAGCCACACCTATCTGGGACTGCTGCGGAAAAAAGATCCCAAGGCAAAATCTCTACTTTTTAGTGACATTTCTGATAAACAAGGATCGTCGGACCGGAATAAAGTCAAACTAATTTTTCACAAGTGCAAAGGATAAAGAAATTTACTTTTTGGTGATATTTCTGACAACGAGGCAGTTTCGGAAGATAGTCAAAGTCAGACGGATGTTTATTACAAGTTCACGGAAGTTATAATTCTAGTTTTTATTGTTATTTCTGACGACGAGGCGGTTATGGAAAATAGTCAAATCGAACGGATGTTTATTTCAAGGCCACAGGAGTAATAATTCTACGTTTTGGTGACATTTTTTACTACGAGGCGGTTTCGGAATATACATGTGCTGGTTTTCAGAGCATTCACGATGTAATTACAAGTTCAAAGGGGAATATATTTGATTTTTACCGATGTATCTGATAAAGAGGAAGAATGAACAGCTTAAAAACAAAAGGTAAATAACACAACCCTCGTTAAAAAGTGTGGCGTAAATGTAAACTTATTCCAGGGGGTGGAAACGCGCTACTCATATGATTATGACGAGCCTAACCGTCAGTACCGGATATAAGTTTGTGTCCTTGAGGTGTAATTAGGCTTGGTCTTTGCGGCACGCATGAACAGTAGTCGATCTACCACGCCTGGGTCTTTTGTTATTGACAACTGTTCACTCGTCAACGAGGTGCTTGTTCAAGACTACCGACTGATATCTACTAGTATTACAAGTGGCTTCATTAGTAATGTTCCCACAATACATGGTTTTCTGTCTGTGCGTGCATACCCTGAATTTGGTTAGCCTCACTGACAAGAACAATGGACGTTTCTCACCCCTCTCTAGGATTACCCCTGCTTATTCCCGTTTTCAATCCATACCCATATGATATGACTTAGTGTAATAAAATTTTAATTAATAATTGTTAAACGTGAAAAGTTTATGCTACTTTTTAAAAGTGTGAGAGATTTTAAATTTGTCTACTGGTAGGTATATAACGCAAGCAACGTCACTATTCTCTTGATTCCAAGAAGGTCACATGATCACTCTGTCTTTGGCTTTCAGCATTTAAGAGACCTCGACTGATTTAACCAAGATGTAGTCGTGAAATTCTAGAGTTTTCCGAGAGACACTACGCAGAAATGTCGAGTGAAGCGAGATATTTTTGGGTAGCGGCTCGAGGTTGCCCTCGATCTTCACTGAAGCTTGGCTAAATGGACAGGCCTCAGTGATCATCATATCGCCACGGTCACATAACATCCCTAGGTATGTATTATCAATAAACGTTGATTTACTAGTAACTTGCCATCATTTAATCTATTATAAACTATTTGAATAATACACTGTACTCAAACAACTACATAAAAACCAATCTGTGAAAAGTATGAACCTTTCCACTCACTAGAATGTAGACTACTACATATCAATTTAACACTTCATTAAACAAATTGATAAAGCGTATATGAATTTGTCTCATTTCACGCTCACTTACGGTTCTCAATCTGATCTATAACATAATATTTTTTCTTTTAATGAAAAATGGTCTTAATCTGTTCTAGGAAATTCTGAAGGACTTCCCAAAAACAGTTCTCGAACTGTTACATTCATTACAGAACAACATTTAGAACCATAAAAAATACACCAAATGTTCTAGAAGAGATTGAGAACCGTAAGTGAACGTGAAATGAAACAAATTTTCGCAGGGTCCGTTATTTTCATGCCTACCCGGAATGAGAACTGATCCACGATAATGCCCCAGAAAATCCGGCCTCCCGCGTTGAAGAGCGCCGCCAAGGATCCACAGAGCGCCAGAAACTGGTCGTCTTTTATGAACGTTTGCCCATAGACCTGCCGGGTATGTGACATAAAGTGTGAGGCGAAAAATTCACTACGTTTTCAAATATGTTCATATCAAAGAAAATATTTGTCGGAGAAAAACATTCAAATTCTACGCACCACTGCATCAATATTGGTAAAAAAACGTACCAGAAAACCTCCGATTAGTCACCTGTCATTGTTCAAAACAAATCGGTAAAGAATGGGTCAAAAGGGAATCTCCAGTCCCCCCCCTCTTCTTTTTTTTTTATCTTTTTTAGCTGATTGGCTAGCACGCCCCACATTTTAAATGTGCTTCCTAAGCGGGTGTTCTATACATGTAAGAAAACCGATGTTTTACCTTGTAGAGACTAGCGTGCAAGGTGCACTCTCCGTTCAAGAAGTACATAAACCAAAGCACCCAGAACCAACGGTCACAGAGCAGGGTCGACACTTTGAAGGTCTCTGCGCTCTCTTCTAGGAAGCTAAGGTTAGTGCCGCTGCTAAAATACACAAAATAAATATGGGTAAATTGTCTATTGTAAATTCTCTATTAAAACGGATATTGTTTTACATAAAACCTTATCAATAAGGTTTCTCTCTCTCTTTCTTGCATAAATCTTTCACACTTTCATATTTTAAGTTTTCCTCTCTATCTTTCTCTCACTCTCTGTCTGTCTATTGCTGTAGGTTTTCCTCTCTTCTCTCTCTTATTTCAGGTTCTATTCCCTCACTCTCTCTCTCTTAAGATTTTTATCTCTCTCTCTATCATTCTCTCTCTCTATCTCTCCTATTTCTCTCTTCCTCTCTCTCTTATCCTGTTTCCTCTCTCTCTCTCTCTCTCTCTCTCTCTCTCTTTTCCTGTTTTCCTCTCTCTCTCTCTCTCTCTCTCTCCTCACTGTGTAACCCTGTATAACTTGGGTCCAGGCATAAGGCTGTCCGTGCTGTCATCTGTCCTCCCAGAAGCCTCGTAGTCGGTGTTGGTGGACCGGTACGTACAGCTGTCCACCACACTGCGAGTGAGGGTAGGCACCACGGCAAACATTTCACTCTAAAAATATAATTAAAAAAGAGTAAATGTGAGCGCACATCGAGAGATCTCAAGCTTCCGCCAATGCAAAATGTAAATAATAATTTTAAAATAATTAATTTTTAAATTACACAAGAGGTGGTGAAGGTAGCTCAAAATCTAAGGTAGGGTCCTTGAACGCTGTGTACCCTCCCCCAGGGGCCAGTCATTGTATGGCCTACTCACGTCTGACACTGGGGAGCACAACAGCAGTGTTCCCAGCCCCTGAAGAACAGCAAACGCCACAGCAAGAAAAAGAAATGAACGCGGAACCCTCTCCAACACTTCATCTTGACTGAAATAGCTTGGGGAAAAAAAAACAAAAAAATTTATATATATATATTTAGAAATTATACTTGTATTTTCATGTTTAATCTAGCTGATTTCAATGTCTTTGATATATTGGTGGACGTTGTTCGTATCAAACGGTAGTGAATTAAGGTATAAAACGTCGCGTGCTTACTCCACTTCGGTGTTATGAAAATATTCCGCCCTGTCTGGCTTCAGATTATTTGGGTTGATGTAGAACGTCTGTAACTGGTCAAATACAGCGGCACCTCCTCCAAATGCGGCCAACACAATGCCAGCAACCAAACCACGATGATTGGGAAACCACTGGAATAAAGGAACTCTGTGCAATAAAAATGTAAATGGCATTTATGGCTCCTTTTCCAAAGACAGTTTCGGTCTATGTAGATCGATCCAACTCTGTGGGGACTCTCGCTTAGTGCAATCAGCTTAATTGAATGACACGCCTCCTCCTGGCTTGAGTAAAATACAGAAAAGCTGTTGTGATTATAAAAGAACGTTGGAAAAAGAGGTGGTGTGCATTCAGTTACGATCACTGCACTCAGCAAAGTTGGATCGATATAAGTAGACCGAGGGTGTCTTTGGGAATGGGTCTTATGGGATCTAAGATATATATATATATATAAATTAATTATATGTATAAGACGCACTGTATACGTCTTACCCTTATTCATTTATCCTATTTTCAGTTGGTAGGGGTCAATCTAAAGAGACTAAAATGTTCGGAACAAATATGATGTCTCTGAGTTCATCTGTGAATTACTTAACTTCATTCATTATTTAAATATAAATAATCAATTAATCATAAAGTAAATACCCTCATTGTAATGGACATGGGTATGGGGTAAGCAATGCCAGCACCCAGCCCCATTACGATACCATAGGTTATCAGACAGGTACCAAAACCGCCCTTTATGCTGTAATACGTGAGGCCAACGCCCAAACTGAAAGTGGTAGAAAATACTGATTATTTTGGGAATACAGTTACGAAAGTGACACAAATATTAACAGCTGATAAATCGAAATACTGTAGATCGTTATTTAGCCAGTGGTTTTGGGTTGAATTTACGCTGCTGATAAAATGAAAATCGCTTTTTTTTAATTTCTAGAAAACTATCCTTGCAATGTTAAAGTCTAACGCTCATTCTGTTCCTTTATTCCAAAAGGTGGATTTTTGTTATACACTGAAAGTGTTGTCCTGATTACACCAGGGTAGCTCTATTATAAATGAAATGACTATTTTTTTAATAAGAAATGATTATCAGATAAATTCAATGTAGAAAACGGATGCATTACTACCCTTAAGAAATCCCCTTTAGGGCCTAGAGGACGTCCTTTGAAACAAGTCCCATACTGCCCTATATAATTCCTATAAAGTTCCATACCCCGGTACAATCCAATAGGAACAATCCTATTAGAAAATTTTGACATACAGTCAAGGTTTTTCATTGTTCCTACCTCATTGTCCAGCCTCCAACTAGCGCAGCCAGACGTGCCCCAAATCTCCTCTCCACCATACCACCCAGAAACCCTGTTAAGTCTATACACATTTGGGTAATGCCGTACAGAAACACGCTTTTGTGATAATTCATTTCTGTAGAGACCGTCTTGAATCTCAGGTATGACGTCACGTACACTGTCATATTTCCTAAATTAAATATCAACCATAATATATTCCTTTAGTTTATATTGACGCCAATAGACGTCGCTACTGAATGGCTGCCCATCCGGTAATTTTTTTTCTAAAAGACAGGACACGAACAGGCGTAAACTAGAACAATCTTGCCAATTTTCTCTCATTTTTTAAATTAAAATAGACTGGTAAAGAATACGGAATAGAGCTGCAAAACATTGACTTTTGATAAGCTACAGTGGGTTTAATGAATGATGTCTCCGTAATGTTTCTTGCTGACCCTACATTCAATACAAGATAATAATAATAATAATAATAATGCGGTAAATTTTGGTGTCGGAACACACCAATAGATGTCGCCACCATACCTACCAAACGAGTAGACTGCTCCAAGTGTTAAATGCAGCAAAATGCCGCCGATGAGTGCTAACACGCCTTTGCATTCCATATATCCTCCTTATTGTCGATTGATCTTTATCTGATCTTCAAATTCAAAATAAAAATATATGACAATTAATAACCACCGTTCTTTGTCATAAATGAAAGCCCAAATGTCACACTTTGATGAAAAGATTTCACATGCTGATTTTCACTATCACCTAATGTCACCTAATGTCCTTGTCGCCGATCACGTGATAAGGCATTTTGTGTAATGAAATTGTCATTGAAGGCGAATATCAAACCAAAAGTACATCGTGACATTGCACAGTCCTTCCCTCTATTTGACGTCTGCTACATCAGGTTAGGTTGTTTAGGCCTAAAGTATTTCATTTTTCAGTTAAGCTTCGACGATCCTGGGAAGTTTCAGTCAATAATGTCCACTGCTCCTAAAAATTGTTGTCCGCACTGGTCCACTGAGACAAAATACCAGAGAAATTTTATTATGATCCTTATTTCCTATTATACGGCAAGATCGTCTACAAAGAGTCTCGAATCTCTGTCATCTAGAATGAATCTTGTTTTAAACACATAAACTTAAGCAAGCGATCCATTGCCTTGTCGTACAGAGGTCCAACAGAGCTAAAAGTGTCCTATCGTGATGAAACAACTTGGACGGATTGCAACTCCAAAACGATTCTCCAAATTGCCTGCTCTTTCCCAGAATGTGTTCGCCGTTAAGTCTCTCATATAGCACCTAAACTTTGTTTAAAGCGTTTAAAGTTTAAAAATAGAATCAAAGCAGATCTGTTGGTCTCATATTAGAAAATACTCAGATTCTTCTGGACTCAATGTCACCTATTGTAGAAGCTTTTTTGAGGGCGTAAAATACAGATATATAAAACCCCTCTGAGTCAGCAGTTCCTGCTTTGGGTGTAATGTTGATGCATGACGCGTTCGACAAATCCACATACTGGGGTAGCGCGGTGCCATTAAGTGAAATCAGCGCTACCAAGAGCTTATCTACACTGACAAACAGGACTCTGTTGATAACGGGTCCTCAAATAGATAGCTGCGCACGTGGATTGCATTTATCTGTCGATACATCGATATGTGGAACAACTCAGGGATCACCTTAACGATTGACTATTGTCACCAATAAACCTGCAGTCGACATGTGAAATACAAAATATTATTAAATATATTGTTTAACATATGCCACTGCTACTATTGTATATAAGTCAGAAACTACTTTTTGCAAGACGTGTGAAATGGAGTTAAGTATGGTCATTTCAATTCAGTTCAAATTCAAATAAATGGGTGTCATATCCATGTAAAAAGTCGGGATATAACACCCAAATTATAGTCAGACTATACACACAAAATGCTTCGAACAAACTAAATGGCTTTTGAACAAAACGGATTTGAATGTTCCACAAAACATATTGTATGAGGGTGATCCAGGACTAGTGTTCCCATAATGTCAAAGTTTTATACTCTTCTGGCTTTCCCCCAAAGATGTGCATTCCAGATCCAACTTAGACAAGACGGTCTCGGCAGCTGCTTTATTTTATTTGTCCGAAATTCCTGTCAGGTGCACCTTTAGTACTTTTCTCCCGTCATCTCCGTCACTCTTAACATCGTATACACTAGCGCTTCATAGTTTGATTAAATCTATATCAATACCATGTCATGAATTGATTACATACACAGGATATATATATATATATATATATATATATATATATATATATATATATATATATATATATATGAATACTGTATTACATATGGCATCACGCGTCCCAACGCAATAGGTCGAGCAGTTAGGAGAGTCATTGCATAAAGTCTAAGAATAATGCCTTGACTACGGTCTTCGTTTTCTTGTCTAGCCGTATTTGATTACAATATCAAAGGCAAAAAGGCGGTGCACATTCATTATACACTTGCTTTACGAATGCAACATCTGGAAATGAGTCTATAACAACGTATCGGAAAACGAAAAATTACAAGTTGTGAAATTTACTGACAAAAAATTAAAACAGACAAATGGCTTAGATCGAGGAAAAATTGTACTTTTTTATTCGGAGTCCCATGGCCCCATAGAGAAAATCTAGTTTGGTTGCCATGTTGGCAACCTCCAGCAAATTTGAAAATCATAGATGACTACCAATAACCCACAAATGTGCTTCCTTGAGTACCAGTATGCAAAGTTCTTGCCGTATTATTCTAAATCAAAAATGAAAAAAAAAAAAAAAAAAAACGTCAAAAAGTGCCAAAAATATGTCGAGTAGGTAGGTTAGTCATGCCCCATTTGTAGCCTATCCTGAGAATTCAAAATTATTTCATTAAATCTTTCCATAACATTTGGCGCTTTGTTTTTAACTAACAAACTGACAGAAGCAAAAACATATTAATCATGCATTGTGTAAACTGTTCGTTCCTTTGTAGTAAGAAATATAGCAATATAAATCATTTATATTCTTGTATTTTTTTGCATGAATAGCGATCAGTCTCGGAGGAACACACACTGAGGAAGGTCACAGTTCAGATCGCAAGCTTTGTTTAGGTACAGCTTAAGTAAGTGTAAAAAGAGAAAAGTTAAATATAAAAAAAAACTGCACTGATGAATTTCCAAAAAAAAAAAATAATAATAATAAAATGTGTAGTACAGTGAGATTGCCCTTATCCACTGTTGTAGGTATTCTGATTGACGCCATGCTGACAAGTGCCCAGTCTTAGCAAACCCCTTGGTCTACCTGCATCGTCGATTACTTTTAGATGTTTAATTTCATCATGTCTTGGACGACTAACGTCGTTCAGGTACGTGCGTTTTATTTTTCTACTCCCTTTCTAATTACACATTTATTTTGAAACCTGGAATTTATCCACAGATTCAGTCACGTTCATGAAGAACATGATTTTACTTTGAAACAGTTTTATTGCTAATTAAGAAAAGATATGGCCATCTTTTCATTCCAATAACTCGAGTCTATAACTCTGAATATTTTTAATGTTCGCAATCGCTTGAATTGTCTTGAGAAAATGTAGACCTAAATAAAAGCAAAACCCGTTTTTTAATTTTTTTCTTTGGAAAAAGAATTTAAACATATACGATTTGCTTGGTTTTCAGGAAAAAAAAACTAGTCATCACATTTTATTTAAAATTGATGTATCTTACGAAGTACAGCGTTTAACGTCCGCCAGCAAGTTTTTAAACTACTCTTGTTTATGCCCGTCCTCATCTCTAAGAATAAGTCGTCCTATTTTATCTTATCAGTAGTGTGAAACTAATGTCTTTATACAAACGTTTACTTTTAAGGTTTGACATATTGTTATATCCTTGGTTACGGACTGTCCAAACTCATTTCCATGGTGATACACGCACAGTTCCATTGACCTTGACCTTCATATGTCACTACCGTCCCATCTCTTGGCATCGAAGAAAAAGGCCGTGACCAATCCTGGAACAGATAACTCAAATATATCATTGACTCAACATGAATTAAATCTCCACCGTATAAATTTACTTGTGAATTGTAATATACTACAATGTAGCATTATAAAAATTGAGATAGAATGTAAGTTTATTAGGAGCATCTAAAAAAATTCAAAGAATGCAAACCTTACGACATAATAATAACTATAATAATAAAATAATAACAGAGATATGAAAATTTATGCTCTACCTAAGAAAGAGAATCCAGCGACGCAGAGGAACATGGAGGACCAGATCATAGAACTGTACACATACTGTGTTAAGAGAGCTCCAACTATAAATGCCGCGATCTGGAAATCATCACATGGTACTCTTATCAATGTATATGCTTCCATGTGGATAACCAAGAGGAAAGTTTCCAAACTATTCTCACCTTTAATATTTTTTATCTAAGACGTTTTTTTGACCAACGGCGGATTCAGAGGGGATACTGGGGGGGGGGGGGTCCTGCGACCCATATTTACCTTCAGAAATACCCTCTTTCTTTATTCTTCACAACCCTTAACCCCCCTCCCCTTCCCTAAAAAGAGTAAAACGGTTTTTAAACCAAAACTTCGATTTCCCATTTGTAAATCCTTCCTACCTGAGATGAAAAGACAAAACTGTAATTTAAAGCAGCATGCTTGAGGCCGAACGTCTTCGCCGTCCCCATCGGGAACAAAGTAAAGCTCCCGCCTGTAGCCATGTAAATGAGACAGAACCAGATGAAGAACATGCTCTGTGCCGCCGTAGAAGAATGAGTGTCACGGCAGAAGTCAAGCGTGGTGATGAGAACCATTGTGAAGGCGCAGAGACACATTAAGCAAACCTGAGGAGAAATAATGAAAAATAATAATATATAAATAACTAATATATGAAAACACACCCCAGCTGACACAGAACGTTACCATAACGTTACCAATACGTTTTTGGGCTAAATATAAACGTTCTGGCAACGTAATAATTCCGTTGTGTTTGCTGGGATGTACAGAAACCAGAGAGCACTCCAAGATCGAAGACTTCCACAAGCAAAATTGAGAATGAGAATTCTGAAAAATAATTTTTTGGAAATTGTAACCTCGACATTACTTTCTAAATAACTGCCTATCCTTAAAATTGCATTAGAATTTGTAAATATTTCTAAATATCTTGTCCCTTATAAGACTGAAAAATTACCGCTGATGAAAACGTAGATCTAATAACTTTCCTTTAAAGAGGTTAGAAAATAATAACAGCTACTGAGGAGCATGTCCCTCGGTTTGTATTCTACCCACACTGAACAGAAAGTACATTATTACGTCAGCAGTATCTGACGTCACGCAGTATTTTACGTCACGTTATATGACGTCAAATTATGTATAAATACAACATTCACCCTGAAACCATATCTGTCTGCCATATATCCCCAAAACACACGTCCTCCGGCATTGAATAATGAACCCACGCTTAGGACTCCGAGCAGAAATAAGTCGCTTTGTATGAAGTTTTGTCCGTATACCTGGTCAAGAAATATAAATGTTAGTTTGTTTGACTCAAAACATCTCATTTTGACCTTTACAGTATATAAATGTTCATAACATAGAATGTTAGTTTACAATGTAATAATACACCCCTGCACAGACGAGCGTTAAGATTTTCAACATTATTAATGATAAAGTTTTATCTATAAATTATAACGTAATGTTTCCACTACTGAGACACACATGTTGCGTTCACCAACGATTGTTTTAGTAGATATACTTTGGCTTTTTTGATTAGGCCCTACGTGAACAGATGATTATAAATACCCCTTACCACACACACACACACACACACACACACACACACACACACACAGAGAGAGAGAGACCATGTGCGTCCGCCAAAGTGAGCATTCACATACAGAAGAGCCGAGGTTTAGCAAGGCCGAGGCCTAAACATGGCTGACCTACATAAAAGGAAGACCGCGTAATCATTTGATGGTCTCTCAATGTATGTCAGAGAATTTTAATAATTAGACCGAGTATCGATCTGACATGACCTTGTGTGAATGCAACTAATATAGCAGTGCATTCTTTATGCTTGAACACCCACAAACACATCCACACCCACTTAAAGGGATAATAACTCTTCGTATGAGATCTATATTTCACAATAAAAACATTGTGAATAACTCATAGAAATATAATATATTCTGTTTTACCACAAAAACGGCAGTTATAACTATTATTCTGATATCTGAGCTTGTCTTTAGACCAGGTGACCTCCATTGATGGCTATACTCTGTTATAATCTCTTAAGAGATTTTAACAAAACAACCAAACTTTTTAGAAAAAAAACAGGGACTAACTTTAAATGTAAAAATGGATTCATTAACCATTGGTAAGTATGGGAAAAGTATGTTGTTTACTCCAGGAAAATTCATTTTTGGCCGAAACGAAGAGTTATTATCACTTTAAAGAAAAAGAAAAGATATTGTGTGAAGATAGAGTACAGATACCTGATTCTTACCTTATACGAACCGGCAGCTTCCAGTAAAACTTGACTATTGAAGAAGAACACCAGCCACATGATATAAAATGATTTGGTTTTCATCATTGCTATTGGTGTAAGCGACCTTTCCTCACCTGGGACCTTGGAGCCGCTTCTAATTAACAGAGAATAAAATTTTAAAAGAACGTTTGGCTCCGACACGCGCAAAAGTCATGAAGACCAAATTACCATATCAAGTAAAATAGAAGAACTATAAGTGTAGCAGACAAAGAGCGTTGAGAAACAATTATTTCATAAGTGATGAACGTTAATTGTACGAGAGTGCGGTTTTTCTTCTTTTTTAATCGATTTCAGATCTTTTTAAAATTCGCATCTAAATTTCGTTAAAAATTGGCAGATTTTTAAAAACGGGGAGGCAACTGGAGCTGAGAAGAAAAATTTGCCTCATTTCTAGAGGTTTCTTCCTTTTCTTCATCTCCAATGACGTGATACACTGCTGCCACTCTTTTAGGCTGTACTAGAATATTGAATGATTTTAATTAATTTGGTAGGCATGTCTGTTGACAACAAAGCAGTTAAGGGAGGCTAAATGTTAAGGACTGGTGCTATCAGCTGCTTCCCCTCCATCTGGATCCTACTGAGTATAGTCAGGCAACTTACGCTGTTATTCTGGTCGTACGGTGGCCGGGCAACAGACTGTCTGACTCATTAGAACTGTTACTGTTGCCTATCACTATAGCGTACAAGTCTCCACTGTCCTGAAATAAGAACGAATTCGTGTAACAAGATCGGGGCAACTCGGCAGGTTTCGCACCTCAGCGGAATGACACGAAGTTGACCGAATAAGTACGAAGGATCACAATTATGCCTTATAAGAACTTCAAACTAGGCACTTAATTTTAAACTTAATATAGGCGTGATTGTTATAAATAATAATAAGAAATAATTCCGAACACGTCGCAGTTATAAAACAGTAGAATATTACATTTCACTACTACTGATTTATCTTAAAGGTACTTTTTAAAGTTTACACCAATTTTACGAGCTCTTTTGCAAAGCAATTAAGCCTCAGCAGGTCACGCCAGGTCACGCCAAGACAAGCCACTCTAGTATGTCACAAAAAGTCACGATAGTCACGAAAGTACGTACCAAGTCCGCTTGTCCCCTTTCAAACATGAGGAGAACTCCTATGAGCTGTACGACGGCGTACGATACGCCAAGGATAAGAAATACACTAGGGACCTTGTTCAAGATGACAAGTTGATTGAAGTACCTAGGAAGGAAAATGATTAGTTGTCCAGAATACTTATCTCATTAAATTACTAAATTATTAAATATTGTTAAATAGACTAAAGTCACTTTGAAATTTTAAGAGAATGGAATTCAAGAGGGTGGAACACCGTCCATTTTTTGGAACAACATACAAACTTTTTTTATTGGGGTCTATGCTGTGGAACAATAAATTTGACAGTGACTGATGATGAAATAATGATAAAGGACTTGCTTTAAAAAAGCAATACACAGTTCTTTAGAATACAAGTCAGTAGTGGAACGAAGAAATAGGGAAAAAATATTCTGTTACGTATCCTCAAACCAATATAAACCAAATTTTCAGTAATTCATTAATTTTTTCGTGTTAATAAAGTACATCTAGAATACACCATTTATCAGTTAAATTATTTATTAGATTCTTATATAATACTTTTTTACTATATCATTCACCAAAATTAGTTCTGAACGAGAGTTCGGTCGGTAGTGGTCCAAATGAGACCAATTTTTCTATGAAACACTTATTTTTAACAAATAGAAACCCACCTTTCTGTATGGCAAGGTTTGGAGCTGTTGGCAATAGGGAAGGGACAGATGATATCAGACGGTTGTTTGTTGTCGGGGTTCATATAAAGCGTCTGTACCCAGGCGAAGAGAAACGGACCACAAGCAAAGCCGGCAAGAACCAGCCCAACGGCCAAACCTTTCTTTTCAGGAAACCACTGAAAGATATGTTGTTCAAAATGATACCAGTAAATGATGATCTGAGAAAATAAAGTTACAAAACTTTTGGAACCATAACACCCTGTATGTACAAATATGTGCATTGTTTGTCTAATGTTTACTTGCATAATCTGTACATCCGTGGAATTACTGAAGTAATTAAAATCGTTGTGGAATCAGTGACTGAGACAATTCACTGGCTCCTATGTAATACGTCCGTAAGTTGCCCGGCCATGAGGAAGAAGTCAACGCATGGGCACTAGTGCAATATCCCCTGCGAAAATGTGTCTCATTTAACGCTCACTTACGGTTCCCAATCTGTCCTAGAACATAAATTTTTTCTCTTTTCATGAAAAAATGTTCTTAATCTGTTCTAGGACATTCTGAAGGACTTCCCCAAAACAGTTCTCGAATTGTTACATTCATCACAGAACAACATTAGAACTGTAAAAAAAAAAATTAAATGTTCTAGAATAGATTGAGAACCGTAAGTGAACGTTAAATGAGACAAATTTCCGCAGGGGATGTGTGACGTCCAACTCGGGATCATTATTCCTTTCGTTATGACGACATACTCTCATCGCTAACGTCATGGGTACAGTGTAAGCCAAACCGCCGCCTATCCCCACCAAGACTCCGTAGGTAGCTACTGTCGCCAAAAAGGAATGTTGGATGGCCTCAAAGGTCAGAAGAACTCCAAGACTGAAGTATGAGAATTAGACAAATTGTGACTTATTGGATACTGATAGCAAATATTACTTTACTGGCATAAAGGGAACATGAGAAATTCACCCAGAGCTTCAGAGAACTTTAATCAAACCTCTACACTACATCATACTCTTGACTGATCTCCAAGTTAAAGAAAAGATATCAGGAAATACCCAATGATTCCAAAATAACATGGGAATTTGACATGGATTCAGCATGAAGTTTCTTGTTTATCGATTTATCTTATTATAAGGTATCTACCACAAGAACTCCATTAAGTTGAAGTTTGTGAGGTTTGTTTTACGATTTTTTTCGTTCAAAGTGATAGACCGCGTTCAGATCGAGACGTCGTACTGAGTCGGTCTTCAATTCTCTGTAAGTGCAAGCAGTGGAATCAGGTCACCGTCTGATATTAAGCCGAGCGCACAGGAAAGTTAATTTCCCCCTTGTTGCTCGAGGAACTGATTCTACTGATTGCGCCTAGGAAGAATCCCTCACACGGTTGGACCGACCCAGGTAGTACGATGCGTCTATCTGAATGCGTCCTTTAAGATGGGCATTTGAATATCAAACTAAGCATTCACGCCATATAAAATACCTCATAACCCAGCTTCCTATGAGTGTAGTTATTCTGGCACCAACAGTCCTCTCCAGGGCCCCGCCTGCAAACATGGCGAGCCCGGAAAATGTGTATTCAGCGGCAAATATCCAGTTTGTGCTGGCGTACGTCACAGGAAACGAGGCACGGTCGAATTCCCTCATATAAGACGTCATGTAGGTCGTTATGTTACCTGTGAAATAGCCATATGCGTACTATTGCTAAAGAGAAAGCTCTGTAGTTGGTTTGGCAGCATTATTTCGATATATATAGGAAAATAGGGGCAATATATGGACCTGTTTTGAAGATATTTAATGAGAGTGGTCGAACTGACAGATTGATAACAGATAATCAGGCAGCCATGCATGTAAATGGACGGACAGTCTGTACAGGCAGACAGACAGACAGACAGACAGGCAGACAGACAGGCAGAGCGTGGCAGAGAGACAGACAGAATGACTTCTGACAGACGTCATAGAGACAAACATAACTGAACACACACACACACACACACACACACACACTAAGAGAGAGAGAGAGAGAGAGAGAGAGAGAGAGAGAGAGAGAGAGAGAGAGAGAGAATTATAATCGAATGGGGACGTCTCGATAGTAATACGTTTTTATGACGGTAAATCTATATTTTAGGACAAAAAGGTAATACAAAAGTGAAATAAAAAAAACCTACACACACACACACACATCACATTACCAAATGTATACACAGTCCCCAGGGTCATATGTACTAGTACCCCTCCGAGTACCGCCAGGACCCCCTTCACTTTGATTTCACTGTTATACGGCGGCTGACGTCTACGGTTCCGGAAGAACCCCTTGGCCGCCCTGTCTATGATCTCGGAGTCCGTCATCCCCTTTTTATCCACGATGAAAGTTCCACTACTGTCGCCGTTGATGCTCCCATGATGTAGCTCTGGTATTGGAGATTGAAGTATTGGTTGTATAATAATATTGGTATCATTGCAAAGCGACAAAGTGGTATAACCTTGAGATGCGGGTGTACGGGTGTGTTTTGACAGCTTAGGCCTTTTCTCATCGGGCGGTATACTTTTTACAAAACTTTTTTAACTTTTCTAACATGGGTTTCATTTTAAGATTGTCCTCTAAGTTATAATAAACTGAAATAGCCAAATATATCTCTAAAGATCATAACTCCTACATCTTTAACTTTTTTATACAAATTTAATATTGGATATCAAATAAGGACTATGTTGAAACAAAGACTTAACCTAAAATCTGAAGCCATACCCTGAATAGAGTCACGAGGACCATCCATCGAAGTAGAGTTCAACATTTCACGAATTCATGGCCTGATCTATTCTCCAAAATGGTCGAAGTGGTCTCCAATCCGAATCAGTCAAATTTGGAGACGCGCCGTTTTATTACTTTAGGGGGATCTGACGGTTGCGCTTTTCGAGACTTTATAGGAACGAAGTTTGTAAGTATGGCGGCGTATATATGTATAATATTCATATGTTTGTGACAAGGCATGTTGATAAAGCCAGATGTTATATGAAAAGTGATAACGTTTATTTTGAAGCGCTAACCTCACTTATCAATGCACGTGATAGTTATATCTGTCTTTATCTTCCATGCCGTCAGAACTAACTGAAATTATCACCTGTCATCGGCAATATACAATTAGATCGATATATTTTTCATTATATTTTTGATAAGATCAAAAAAACATTTTAGGACGCAAATCCTGATAAAACAGGTCTTCACACCTGCAAATTAGTTATTACATCTGACAGGTTGCTAGGATGTCAATTCAGTTTTGTCACGTCTCGTCTCTAACAAACTCTTGCTCCTAATCTTTTTCGTCGGCCACCACCTTTCACATTTTATCACGAAAACCTCTGTAACGGTCAGTTACAAGAACTCTGAAGCATACGTTAACAATTGATTCTTTTTCATTGTTTTGATTTCTCTCTTCTGGTGAAAGAGGTGGAATGTTGGTTTCAAATGCCCAAAGCGTTTTATAAAAAAAAAATATCAAGATTTATTTTGATTGAAAGTAAAGCGTTTCTATGGAGATGAAACGTGTATTATTTTCTTAAGGCGTGGCCTTTTTTGAATCCACGACCTGCGAATCTACAGGACATTTAGAGCTCCCCAAGTAGTAAAATCATGTTAGGTCTCATTAGAAACGATTTACTTTTTTATAATAATTACGTAAGACACAACCAAAGACCTATTTCAGAAGATTTATTATATTTTAATATGCCTTAGAGGCACGATATTCATACAGTCCGACATAGTCTGACAAGTATGATGTTCATTCACATAGGTTAAAGCGAAACAAACACTGTAATAATAATACAGTGCCATAGTCCAGTCCCAGTCACCAGTCCAGCAGTATTCCATCTGAAAGTGTGAAGCAGCTGACCAAACGTGGGGTATTGCTGGGCTGGAAACTTTCTTATACAAATTATAATATACCTCACACAAAATGCTCCGATGAACATTTTAATTTTTACTTGAAATAACGCAGTTCATTTCTGTGTAGTCTTAGTAGGTCAGCTTTTAGTAACAATGTTAGTAGGTGGTCAGGAATAATCTTCTTTAAAAAGTGTGACATAGTTCAAAATTTCCAGTGAACTATTTCGTTTGCCGTTTAAGCCAGTGTTCGCCCCTAACACCTGTCACGGAGACGTTTTGTTTTCATCCTCAGACAGTCTTTCCATCCCAAGTTTTGCCATTAAAGACAAATGCAAGCATCATACCTTAAAACGTTACAAAAAACAATTAACATTTGCATAGTTTAAACATTTAAGTCATGCATTTATTTAAGACAAACAGGGGAAGGAGCAAATTAATGATTTAATATGCTCCAATTTGAGATTTTACTTTCTTCTTGATCTCTGCACCTTTTTTTTCTCTTGTTTATTAGGGCTTTCCACAAAGAGTATTTCAATCTGTTTACTCTTGGTGAACTGTTTCAATATTGTCTTTTGTGTATTTATTAAATAAATAAATAAATAAGGACTAAAGGAGTCACCTATACAAGAGAACCCTGCCACAATATCGGAGGCGAAGGCATAGCCCGACCACTTGTATAACTGTGCTGACAGTAGCGCCGCTGTGGCTCCAGTGATGGCCTGGAAAATTACACCAAAAAATTATGTCTGACGTCCTCTTTAATAATATAACAGCATTCTCTTTAATAAATAAATATAACTACATTGACAAACAAAATCTTTTAGTGGTCTTCTTGTCTATTGGAAGTTTGAAAGTTAATATCATCAACAACAACTGCGTGATTTCAATTTCCAATATATTTAATAAAGTAGGTTGCTTACTACATTACTTGTGTAAATATGGTAAAAAAAGTAAATCATTTCTACAGGAATTTTAACACATTTGTACCTGAGAGACTAATTTTGACCCCTCAGCAAGGAGCCCAGATCACATGGCTGACTTGCCAACGTGAGCATGCCTCTCAGCTTTTAAGCTTTTAAAAAACACATTTAGTCTGTTAATTACTGATTTCCTGGTTCTACCAACCCTACCTGAGAAGTGAATAACATCCCGTAGTTACATGCTGCATACTTCAAGCCATACATGTTAGCAATGACCACCGGGTAAAGAACATAATTGCCACTATATACAGCATGGAGGAGACAGTCCCACACAGCAAACAATATGCCACTGTTAAAATATCTGGACAACTCAAATGTTGACAGCAGAAAGACCATGCAGGCACTTTGGGAGATTAGTGTCAGCTGAAGAGAATAATAAATTATATATTATATAATAAATCATATTTGTTACAGTATAAATATTCACTTACAGGTACTCACCAGCACTTTAATTAATTAAGCCAAAAGTATATTGAGAAAAGAATTTCCATCAACTGTTTTATGTACTAAATACTGTATATAAATGGCTATTTCAATGCTAGCTGTTTAATGAATAAAAATTGCAGCTTTATTTAAGGGCATTGTATTGTATTATTACAGTAGTATCTATTACTTTTATAAATTATCACCTTAGCTGAGAAAATACAGAACACTAGTGGCATTCAAGTGTACTTAAATACAACTTTGTCTTGGAAAAAAAAATGAACTGACCAACATGTGTACAGCAGCTAGGAAAGTAGAAAATTCCAGACACACAACCCTAATTTCCTTGTGACATGTATCTGTTTGAAATAAGTCAAATAGTCTTGATTTCCTACCCACCCTAATCCCAATCTTGCTAGCAATGCAACCAAGAACCACTTTTCCTGCAGCAAAGCAAACATGCGACACGGATCCCACTGCAGCTAGAAAGTGGTCAGACATGTCAAAGTCTGGACTCTGTCCATATATCTGTAGAAAATAAGTTCTTTTACATGTTAGACTTTTATATAACAGAAGAAAATGTGCTTTTTTTTTTTTTTGGGGGGGGGGGAGGGGCGATGATGTCCACAATTTACCATTAATCATCAAAGTATATGTATATACTGCAATCCAAAAAAACTTTGCGAAATTCATATGTTTTAAAACTGTTCTAGATTTTTATTTTGCAGGCCCGAAGCCAGGGGAGGGAGGGGGGTTCAGGGGCTTCAAAAGAACCCCCCTTTTTGCTGGGAAAGGTTCACTCTGGGTAAATTTGCTCAAAGTAAACTAAAGTTCCATGAAAAAAGGTCCACACCCTTTTGCAATAGCTGGCTACGGGCTTGTAAATTTGATAGCAAATGAAACTTTGAATATGCCAGTAATAAAAAAACTTGCTTTTGGTCTTACTTTGAAAATACTAGTAATGAAGAAGAGTGCTTGCGTGTTACACATGAACATCAGCCATAAGACATAAAACTCCTTTTTTCTGAGAACTTCTAGGGGCTTTGTGTTAGGCTCCTCTAGAGGAATTCTTGAACCATCTCTGTAATATAAAATGATTATATATAGAAAGATCAACACCTTTGCTTCATTATCTGTTCAACAGACAAAAATTGAATAAAATTCCAAGTTTTACATAATTTGAATGGAAATGGTCAGTTTTGATAACTTATTTCACCACAACCATGAGGTATTTAGAGCATTTAAAATAACTATTAAAATATTTCATCAAAAAATAATTCCAACAAGCAGACAGTACATAAAAGTTGTCAATCTCTCAAATTGATCTAGACCAGTTAAACGTGCTACTTGGCGTGAAGAGGACCTTACGCTAGAATTCTTCCTGTCCTGTGCCCCGGCATCAGGCTGTCCTCCATACAACTGGGGCTTCTTTTCTTGTAATTACTATTGCCTGATAATATCACCACAGCTGCCACATCTAAATATTCCTGGAAGATAAATAAATAAATAAATAAATAAATAAATAAATAAATAAATAAATAAACTAGTAGCAGAAAATCACTCAGAGAGCATTGCACCTCTACCAAAGAAGCTTAATCCCTGATAAATTAATGAATTAACAGATCCTGATTAAGATCAAACCGATTCTAAGTTAGCCCATTTATAAACTATCCATGTTTTACAAAATCTGTCTATAACTGCTTGAGTTAGGGTTTTACCTAGCAAACAAAGGCAAAATCATAACCTCCTTGGCATAAGAAGTAAATATAGGCCCCATTCAGAATAGGGGACTAACTAGTCCAAGGGTCAAATATGGCAACCCACTACAAAGCTTGCCATCTAACCCGCTAATAGATACTGAATAGATTTCCAATGGGGAAGTATTCCAGTGGGTCAGCCATATTTGACACTTGGATTAGTTAGTCCCCTATTCTAAATGTGGCCATAGAAATAAGAAGTTCAGTAATGATGTTAAATGCAGAAAGTTGAGATAAGAGACCATGCAGTCAAATGGGTCTATTTAAAATCATAATAAAGAACACATTAACTACTATAATAATGATATCAAGCAGTACCTACCTGTATTGCATTGTCTTCTCTACTGAACAATAGAAAAGTACCAAAAGTCAACAGAATAGCGTAGGTGATGCCAAGACACTGGAAGATACTCGGAACTCTTTCTAACACCTTGTCATCCACAAAATATCTGAAACGGAGAGCAATATGTTGATGGTGGTAAAAAAAGATGTTTTTAAGAGAATAAACATGTTTTCTATCTATAGGTATGACATTGCAATGCCTCTTCAAATCATCCAATATTCTGGACCTGTATGGGCATGGGTAAAGAAACAGATCTTCCTAATTTACCTGTAAATCAAAACATTTAACATCTATCTTCACTTGCTTACACTGATATCCAATTGATATCCATTAAGATTATCCATATTTGAACCTACCACTCTGGATATCCAGCAGGATCATTCTTATGTGAACCTACCTATCTGGATATGTACCAGGATCATACTTATCTCAACCTACTTGTCTGGATATCCAACAGGATCATCAGAGTCTCTAATAGCCACCGGAGCGATGTTGTTTGGGTTTGCATACACAGTCAATAAACTTTGGAAGACAGATTTCCCCAAACCAGTGGCGACAATGATAAAAACTATCACGGTGCTCTTCCTGCCTGGAAACCACTGAAAAAAAAAAACATTTTAAATTGCAAGAAATTATAAGCATGTACTGGTATATATATCACTTATCCTGAAGAATGATATATTTCAAAATGGCTGGTCTGTAGAATGAGAACATTTTAGAATACACACTGCCTAAAATATCAATAACTGATTCAGAAATATCTAGAATATCTATGTATAACCACTAGAAGTTAACTCTTAAAAACAAAAAACAAAAAACAAGAAAGTAAAACAAGAAAGGTAAACTTAAAATCAAATAATTCCAAGAACACAAAAGTGACCAATTTTGTCTTACACACTGGAAGAACAAGAATTTTGCCATGGGTGCATGGAAGGATAAAATAATTGTATCTTTTACTTGCTTTGTAAATCAAATATGAAATAGTAGTAGTAATAGTAGTGGTGGTGGTATTTTTTTTCTTTTTTTTTTTTTTTTGGGGGGGGGGAGGGGGGGTAAGAACGGGGTACCTCAGACTTTAAGGGAAGGGCAAATGTCTATTGTGCCCTGTCCCCTGCACCTGATATTTCACACTTACTTTCATAGCACAGACTATAGGAGGCAGATAACAGATACCAATGCCAAACCCATACACATATATCATACTTACTTTCATAGCACAGACTATAGGAGGCAGATAACAGATACCAATGCCAAACCCATACACATATATCATACTTTCATAGCACAGACTATAGGAGGCAGATAACAGATACCAATGCCAAACCCATACACATATATCATACTTACTTTCATAGCACAGACTATAGGAGGCAGATAACAGATACCAATACCAAACCCATACACATATATCATACTTACTTTCATAGCACAGACTATAGGAGGCAGATAACAGATACCAATACCAAACCC
This sequence comes from Lingula anatina, assembly GCF_051362555.1. NCBI lineage: Eukaryota > Metazoa > Brachiopoda > Lingulata > Lingulida > Lingulidae > Lingula > Lingula anatina. The sequence goes on from NC_141776.1 coordinate 602,476, forward strand.
ATACACATATATCATACTTACTTTCATAGCACAGACTATAGGAGGCAGATAACAGATACCAATGCCAAACCCATACACCAAACCAAATGACAGCAAAGTGTACAGGTACCCGTGGTCAACATCTTGGATAGTGAAGTAGGACATGGACACTCCTAGACTGGAAATATATAACTCATGACCTGAAATACTTTAATTAATGCATTAGTACAAGGAACCTATATTTGTTTTAACAACATTTGTTTTAATTTATTAACTTCTTTTTTCATACAAAAGCAACTGCACCCTAGCTCTTCCTCTGATATTATTACATTTTATTTGCAGATGGGCACAGTGGCAATTAAGGAATGAAACTGAAATTTTTAAATAAGAAATTTAAAAGAATCAAGAATATTCACATGAACAATTGATATTGGCTATATAAATAACCTCAATTCATTCAATGTAGTATGCTAACATGCAAAAAAGATAATAAATAAAGAAATTGTACAGTTTCATTGAATGGGGATTTAAAGAAAAAAAAGATGCCAGTAAATTTACTCACCATAACAAGAAACCCCCGAGAAAAGTTGTTATTCTTGGTCCAAACCTGTACTCCAGCTTTGCACCTATAAACATGGCGACACCCATGCTGACCCACTGGAGGCCATATATCCACGAGGCTTTCTCGTAGGTGAAACAGTCAAAATCATCAAAATCTTCTCCTGATTCAAGGCATATTTTGTTTAAGCTTCTCATATATGAGGTCATGTAGGTTGTAACATTTCCTAAATAAAGAGAGAAAGAAAAAGAAAGAAGCTGTGAAAAGAAAACTCAAAAACCACAGAACTTAATGCAAATTTGAAAACATCACCGAAATTAAAAAAAAATACTGTGATTGCCATTACTGTGCCAATTATTATGTCAGAAAAGTAAAAGTATAACTTAAACAAACTCTCATTATTTTAAAACTTGACTGATTGCTGATTGACAAAATTTACTTTTATCAGTAATATTATCATTTCCAGGATAAAAAAGCCAGTCTATCATTACATTAGGCAATGTATAAAGATAACTTTCCGTCCTTTAAAGCAGGTCACAAAATACCATCTTCAGGGGGCCATAGCAATAGTCCGAAGGTTTAATATTCCGAAGGTTTATTGGTCTGAATGTCCACTATAGAACCTTCGGTTCAAAAACCCTTGATTAAAAAACTGATGAAAATGCTACAATTTTTTGGACCAAAAAACCTTTGGACTATCGAGACTCCCCCTCTCTTGATCACTCAGAGTAGAACCTCTGCCAAGGCAGCCCAAGTCTCATAATTAATCAAATCAACTGATAAATTAATATATCATTACCAAAATTAAATCAATTCTAGAAAAGCCCATTTCTGAAAGTTTCACTCATCCATTAACTTTTTTTCTGAAATGTTCTATCAAACAAACAGACAAAACCAAGCCCGCAGAATATAGTTAAAATTTTTGGCCGAGGATGGAATTAAATGTCTCACCAAACAAAAACACTGCACCAACCACCAAGTGCACCAACATTCCCCCTATTACTGCCACTATTCCCTTTGACTGGTGGACAACTATCCCATCATCATCCTCCATGTCATATGAACTGTAGGTGGCACTGCTGCCAAGGGAAAACTCATTTGATTGGATAGAATCTCTCCGCTCATCACAGCGGGGGGTTCTGTTGGAGTTTGTGGGTGTGTCTGATCCCATCTCTCCTACCAGTGACATTTCTCGCTCTTTAATATCGTTTTCTGAACCTGATTGTGAAATAAATTGAATATATCAACAGATCAAATCTATTAAATTACTTTCCCCAATGACTTAATTGCAGTGACAGAACCCAGCGGGCACTCAACGTTGATTCAACATTGAGGATAGGTTGAGATGATGTTGAGCCATCAATATTGATAGATCAACAAGATCTCAACATTGAATCAACCTTTTCTTGTCAACCAATTGTCAATGTTGATAAATCAGCAGGGTCTCAACATTGATTTAACCTTTCTTTGTCAATCAATTTTCAATGTTGATAGATCAACAGGATTTCAACATTGAATCAACCTTTTCTTGTCAACCAATTGTCAATGTTGATAGATCAACAGGGTCTCAACATTGATTTTACCTTTCTTTGTCAATCAGTTTTCAATGTTGATAGATCAACAGGATTTCAACATTGAATCAACCTGTGTTTGTAAACCCTTTGTCAATGTTGACATATCAACTGGATCTCAACATTGGGCCAACCTTAACTTTATAACCTTAATCATAACCTTGATAATAGTTTTAAATGATTATCTCACTAGAGAGATATGCATAGGGGTAATTACCCCTCATAAAACGCTTGTTTTACCCCTTTTTCATTAAAATTAATTTTGTGAAAAAAGCGGTCGTCAGTTTTTTTAAACTTTCCACAGGTTATCCTTAAGAAAAAGAAAAAAAACATAGGGTCACCAGCCTTACTTTATGGCATATTGACAAAATTTTACTCAAGGTTGAAGAAAAAGCTTGAAAAAGCCAAAAATGCCTGTTTTTCTGGAAATTTAAGTTAGCTGTGAGAAAAAAATTAGACTGGTGACCCTTTGTTTTTGTATTCTTAAAATTATCTTAACTACCTGATGTGACGTTATAATTATTTTAGTAAAGCTAATTTGTTGTTTAATTTTTATGAGTAATTACCGTATGTGCCTGCATACTTGTATAATGTAAATGAAGTGCGGGACTGTTATTAAGTGCGAGACTCCGGATAACATGAACTGATGCAACACGTGAGTGTGGACAGTGTGTAACACTTTTACAGTACAAAAACTGTACTTTATTAACAGTACTTTGTGAGGCCACACTATCAGGAGGATCGTTCAACAGATAAGGACATGGAAAACGGTGACATTTCGTCTTCAAAACTCCACACTATCAGGAGGAACGTTTAACAGAAAAGGACTCGTAAAACTGTGACATTGCGTCTTCAAAACTTAACTGTCTACGAATCTGTCAGAATTGAACTGTATTTGACAAATGTTAAAGTTTATGCAACATGATAGTATTACATGTAGTTAGTTTATGTAGTGTATGTTCATTGTTTGTCATATATTATATTCATAGTTAAGTTAGTTGTTGTTTGTGTTTTTTTTATGTTCGGGCTGTTTTGGTCCGTAACACTGAGCATCAAACTGGAAAGTTTAAAAAGAATCTGACGACCCATAGGTGGATACAGGGGCCGGTCCCGGGGTCTGGACCCCCCCCTTTCCTTTTCTTCCGAAATTACCTTTTTTTGTAGGTAATTTTCCTAATTTCCCCCCCCTCATTTTTCAGATCTGAGTCTTTTTATTTCAAGAAATGCTTGATATCTTGGAGAACACCTTCAGCCATCAGGCAAATTTCAATCAAATATCCTGATAGCCTAATTGATATATCAACGTTAATTCAATTTTCAAATTCAACTTAATTTCAACATTGATTCAACATTGATACCTCAAGGTTGTTTTAACCTTGATGGTTCAAGGTTGATTCAACCTTAATGGTTCAACGTTGAGTCAACTTTCATAGTCAACGTCATATCAACATAGTTTCAACATTGACCGTCAACGTTGATTCAACATTGATACCTCAAGGTTGATTCAACCTTGATGGTTCAACGTTGAGTCAACTTTCATAGTCAACGTCATATCAACATAGTTTCAACATTGACCGTCAACGTTGATTCAACATTGATACCTCAAGGTTGATTCAACCTTGATGGTTCAACGTTGAGTCAACTTTCATAGTCAACGTCATATCAACATAGTTTCAACGTTGACCGTCAACGTTGATTCAACATTGATACCTCAAGGTTGATTCAACCTTGATGGTTCAACGTTGAGTCAACTTTCATAGTCAACGTCATATCAACATAGTTTCAACGTTGACCGTCAACGTTGATTCAACATTGATACCTCAAGGTTAATTCAACCTTGATGGTTCAACGTTGAGTCAACTTTCATAGTCAACGTCATATCAACATAGTTTCAACGTTGACCGTCAACGTTGATTCAACATTGATACCTCAAGGTTGATTCAACCTTGATGGTTCAACGTTGAGTCAACTTTCATAGTCAACGTCATATCAACATAGTTTCAACATTGACCGTCAACATTGATTCAACATTGATACCTCAAGGTTGATTCAACCTTGATGGTTCAACGTTGAGTCAACTTTCATAGTCAACGTCATATCAACATAGTTTCAACGTTGACCGTCAACGTTGATTTAACATTGATATGTCAAGGTTGATTCAACCTTGATGGTTCAACGTTGAGTCAACTTTCATAGTCAACGTCATATCAACATAGTTTCAACGTTGACCATCAACGTTGATTCAACATTGATTCAATTTTGATTTGCCCGCTGGGAAGATACAGCAATATAATGGGGGATGGGGCAGAAAAGAAAAGAAAAAATCAAGATAATAACAATTATCATATTCATAAAATAAATAAAATGAAAATATATATATATATAAATATTGTTTACAAAATACATTTTTGCCACTCCAGTAAAACATTATGACACCATTATCCATTTGATTATGTGGAGTACATGATCTACTGCTGTTTAGAGCAAGAAAGTAGCAGAAAAAGTCCTTACTTGTAGTACATGTGTAGGCCTCTGACAACTCACTGTCCCAGTCCTCCTCCATGTCAGGAACTGTTGGTGAACAATTCCTTATCAAACCATCCAAAGTGAACAGTTACTCATATACATAATATATTTCATAAATCTTAACTTTTCATTCACTTAACCACTGTGACCAATGTCCATTAGAAATGAGATTCAAAACATTCCTCAGTTTTAATGGTCAACGTGATAAAAAGTTACTACTGAGTTAATAGATACTGATAGCTGACCTGATAAAAGCTTTACATTACTTCAAATAAATCAGCTGTAAAATTGTCCAGGCATGTTCACACAAGTTGAAGTAAGACTGGATTTTGGGCAAAATGGGGATGAGAAATTTCTTGACTCTCTTAAGAGATTTTTACCAAAAAACAATCCAACTGACTAACTTTGAATGTGAGAAAGAATTCATGAACCATTTGTAAGTATGGAAACTCAGTCATTTACCCCAGGAAAATTGGTGTTACGGCACTTTTACCACCAAAATGAAGAGTTTTTATCCCTTTTACTCACCTTGGCAGTAAAATGGAATATATCTCAACAGTCTTAGTTTCTTCAACCCTTTATATTAATATTGCACACAAGCAATGCTTTTTTCTAATGATTGTTTTCTTATTTTCATTTTAACTTTACTACAATTTCTTTCAAGGGCAATATGAAGGCAAGAAAATTTTAATTTAAAAATACAGGTGGATACATTTTGGGTCTGATATTAAAACTTTACAGTCGGTTTGACATTTGTTTTGTGGTTTAGGGTACATTCAGCAACATGTTATATAAAGGGTGATCAGTATTATACACATGTTACTAATCATGGATTGATAAGTTAGTGAAGATAACAATGTCACAATCAGGAGGGCCATAATGTACGTAGACACGTTCACACTGAAACTATATAGGCACAATATAACTGTGTCTGTTCTAGTAAAAACCCCTTTACACTGGATGGCGTCCTTTCTGTGTCCTTTGAGCGACCATGAAACTGGCATCGCTGTGATCATAGAAAGTGCGCACAAGCATTGATTTGGATGCAGAATGGATGCTCAATGTTCAACCAGTTGTCAGCACGTAAAGTATATTTTTTGATTCTCAATCAGAGCCGTACTACAGGATGCAGAAAGGACACCATCCATTGTAAAGAGGGCTTAAAGAAGACTGTATAACAGCAATTTTAGGATACTTATGAAATCAATCCGATTGGTTCTATAATGAGTCTGTTTGGTCAAATATCCAATGCTGGTGATGGTTATAATAAATGACTGATATACCTAGTGAAACGTCTTAAATCAGGGACAGTTTAAGCCCAAAGGCACACTTTCAGTCAAGTTGAGAGGCACTCAATTTGGTATATCCCACCTACAGCTTGTTGGACAACAATGGGAATCATCCAAAGCCCCCCACACACACACACACACACACACCACCACCAGCACCCTCCCCCAACCACCAAAGTCTGTCAGTCTAACATTTAAACCAAGATTCCACAGTATTTAGAAAAGAGCAGGACCAAAAATAATGGCAGAATATTTCAGTTTTTTTGGATGATGTTCATTTGGCTAGCTTACCACACTGAGAAAGTTGAGGCAAATTTCCAATTAAATTAATCCAGCCTAATTCAGCACCTATAATCTTATCAGTCTTTCTGATAACATCATATACCAAAGCATTAACAAAAACGGCGTAACAAAAATTAAAACTTAATAACATGTTGCTTTATTGATTCATTTCATAAGAACAAAAAAGTCTGTTGTCTGCAAAAGTCAGTAATGCTCTGACGACCAACACAATGACGCATCAACAGAGTCTGCTGCTTACAAAACAACCTGTTGTGTATCAAAATAGAGGCAAGTTCAGATCCTGATAGATGTCCAGTTTTCCCATTGGTCAATTGTATAAAGGTGACCTGAACCTTAGTAAAGTTTCCTTCATTTTGAATTCTGTTAAACACTCCAAAGATGTTCTTCCCTTTTATAACATTTCATGTCCACATTTGTTAGTACGTTGGTCAGGAGTGCCGGTGAAAACTTTAACACCACACTACCAGCATCTGTTAGCATCAAACCAAATTTAAAAAAGAATACAATGTATAACAGCCTGTTGAAAGTTCTGTCTATTAACCGGACTGTAGAAGCAGTAAAAAAGTTTCAACATTTTTATATCAGTACTATTATCTAGTTTACAAATAACCATATTATTAACAATGAAACATGTTTTTCTTTATCTTTCAATGCGATAATGTTCAGAAATCCCAGACTGACTATTGTGTTACATTGCAACATAGTCAAACTGCAGCATAAAATATCTGATTTTTGCCAGAATCAACACAATAAAAACAACCATCAGAGATGAACATATGGGCACAATGTTAACCATAAACTGAACCACTATGACGCCCGATGTTCCTTGGGAAGAATGTTAATACCTGCTTGGAAACCCTCTATATCTTCAGAGATCAAATGCACCTTGTTGATGTTGTTTTCATGTCCATCATTTGTCAATCCAAACTTTTTCTTTTCATCTCATAAAAACCGATGTATTTCGGAAACTGGAATTATCACTGAAATGAGGAAATTAAAAAAGTTTTAGGTAAAACCATGCTGAAGCTTCCACTGCATTCTTGGCCAATTGTAAAATTGTATACCTAGATGAAGTTACATGACTGTATACCTAGTAAGATGAAGAATAGAAATGTGTTAAAATGAGAGAGAAAGAGAGAAAGAAAGAGATGGGGTGGGCAGGAAAACTTCAAAAGAAATAAAGCAGACAAATGCTGAATAACTGCTAGGTTATTGCACATTTTATGTTGGGTAAAATAAATGCCTAAAGCTACTTTTACCCTGTTACTATAAAATACCCTTCATGTAACATATCAACTTTAAAAGCAACTTACATCAGAGAGAAAAGCTCCCATTAACTACTAAGGAAAAGAATGTTTCCTTCTTTTTTTATTAAAAAAATTTAATGTTTTTAATGGGATACTTGTTTTGTAAAACTGTTGATGAAAATACACACCTTAAACTCTCACTGTGTTTCTTATATTCCATTATTGTATTTGGCGGTAGATTTAGTATCCTTTTCAGCGTGTCCCTAATTCTGGATGTCGTCTGCTGATCATGTGCTGTTCTATTCCACAATGATAAAATATCCTCCTGTAAATAAACAAGTATGGCTTAAAAACAGAATCAATTTAATGGCTGGAGGGAATACTGCAAAATTACATTTTTACCTTTCTAAGGCTTAACAATATCAGGGGCGGATTTAGGCCGCCTTCTGGGTTTTCCGGAATATGGTCAGATTTTCAAGTTTACATTGACAGGTATCCAATTTTTCCTGTTGGAAAACGGTCAAAATTGGAGGATGAATCAACAAAGATAATTTGGAAGACTGTCAGCAAATAGCTCTGGATCTGCCCCTGAATATTAAGTGTATAAACAATACCACAAGCTGACAACTTTTTTATTTTCAAGATTAAACAACACATGGTGAATAAACAATGTCTGGTTGGTTGGCCTTGCTTGGGTTGGACTCCCTGTAACTCACTGACCAAATTACATATTCACATTTAGGACTCCCTGTACGCCAAATCCTGTAGAAACCCCCTGACCTAGTCCTAGTATATTACCTGATATCTTATTGAGATCGCAGCTCCACATATTTCCTCTCCCACCATAAACTGTTCACCTATCATAGCAAATACCAGGTTCTCCCAGCACCTGTAGAAACCCCTGACCTAGTCCTAGTATATTACCTGATATCTTATTGAGATAACAGCTCCACATATTTCCTCTCCCACCATAAACTGTTCTCCTATCATAGCAAATACAAGGTTCTCCCAGCACCTCGACGCTAACCCCTTCTTAAGACGAACAATCCACTTGCCGCCATTTTTATTTGCATCATCCTGAAAAGAAAATTTAAATTACATTATAACAAATGTTCCTTTTGAAACATAATATAATAAATCTTTATTTATAGTGTATATGATTTTCTGTTATATGCTTTTTCAATTCCAATTTTTGTCTTCGTTCCTCCCTTTTTCTTCTTTCCTATTCTGTGTTTCTTTCTTTTTCGTATCCTACAATGTTTTCCTTACCTATTTTTCTATACACCATCTTTAATATTCTGTCTGCACAGGGACTAGTATGTAGATATATTTCTGGAGGTCTCCACTCATTTTCCTTACCTCCCACAAGGGTCTGACTCCCTCCTTAAACAGATGATAGTCACTGTGTCCTTACCTCCCACATGGGTCTGACTCCCTCCTTAAACAGATGATAGTCACTGTGTCCTTACCTCCCACATGGGTCTGACTCCCTCCTTAAACAGATGGTAGTCACTGTGTCCTTACCTCCCACATGGGTCTGACTCCTTCTTTAAACAGATGGTAGTCACTGTGTCCTTACCTCCCACATTGGTCTGACTCCTTCTTTAAACAGATGGTAGTCACTGTGTCCTTACCTCCCACATTGGTCTGACTCCTTCTTTAAACAGATGGTAGTCACTGTGTCCTTACCTCCCACATTGGTCTGACTCCTTCTTTAAACAGATGATAGTCACTGTGTCCTGACAAGTCACCAGGTCTGGCAATGTGACTGTAGTTGGCAAAAAACTGTTCCACCTATAATGAAATTAAATTAAAATCTAACAAGATTGGTCCATCTACGAGGGGTTTCTCGCTAAATTGCTTATAGCATAAGTGGCTTAGATGTCTGGCACGCCCACTGAAGCTGTTAAATGATAATTAATTACATACTAGCAGCTTCAGTAGGTAGACATCTAAGCTGCTGAACTTGATTACAATTTAGCGAGAATCCCCTCAGAGGTAGATCGATTCAGTTAGTATGATAGGGTCTGGTTATGGTCCCTGAGACTGATATTCAGGTAGTGATACAAGCAAATCATGTGATGCACAGGCTCTAGGTACACGCTGCACTTGGGAGCTGTGCCAAGTATGGGAGCTCTCTGTTTCAGTGGTTCTCTTATATCAAAGACTGGGTATAAAACTGTCCTCTTCTCTAAACACAACACTTCAGATCCAAGAATGAAGTACCGTAATATTTCTTCAGTGACAGGTTAATATGGAAATAGTTTTTCCCTCCAAATTTTACCTCCAAAAGAAAAATTACTTAATTTTTATAACATGACACAGCTGATGAAATTCTTCTCTGACTTAAGACCCAATAATCAATACAAAAAGGCCTACTAGTATATACTCACAGATGCAAAAGTTCCTATATTTTTCAAATTCTGGTCATAGCTGGAAGAAGATGTCTGTTTTCCTGGTGTGCGTCGTGAGAACCAAAAACAATAGTTGAACTGGAGTGGATGTTCACCTTTTCCTGGTTTTACCACAGGCTGGAAGGAGACAGTCAGATATTAAATGAAAACATTTAATGAAGCCTAGGATATACTGAAAGAACTTACAACAACTACACTTTGCCTGGTATTCACCTTTTCATAGTGAAAACACAGGCTGGAAAATATTATATTTGTAACATTTTTTAAAATCAAGCAAAACATTTTAATATGCATATAAATGACAGTACTAGTATGTAAAATTAATATATAAAAATATATTTAAATGAAAAGGGCACATAAAGCTCTATACCAGAACAACTTCCAAAATATAAATATAAAATTATCAACATCAAGCAATGAAACTTCCGAGCACTAATTTGGTGTCAGTTGAGACATGGCTAAAATTTCTTAAAAAAAAAAAAAAAAAAAAAAAAAAAAAAAAAAAAAAAAAGAGACCAATACTAACTGACATCCTGCAAGACAGATAGACTCTAAATAAAGTTTAAATTGAACACTTATATATAACTATAATTTAATGGAGTAGATGTCCAAGTCAGAAATACCCTTGACTCTTTGTTTTTCTGTTCTCCATTTTCATCTTCTCCACTGTCTTCTTCATTTTTGAGCCTAAGGAGAAAATAAAATTAAAAATATGAGTGTAAGGCCTACCTTATAAAGCTTGTGCAAGACATGTAAGAGTAAATGTAACGTCTATGTATCCTAGCTAAATATACATGTATGCTTTGGAAATAGGGAAGTTTAATAGGGTGTTAAAGGGGAGGGTCTAGCAAGCCATTGTATACAGTACATACATATTGGAAAGGAGGGTGAGGGGGTGAGGAGAGTTGGCTTTGTGGATCAGGAGTCAGCTCCATGAAAAAGAAAACTGCATAACCTTGAAGACAAAATATGAATTCCTCCATTTCAGTTCAGGATAAGTGTACTGTAGTCCAAACACTTGAACTTTTAACTTTATACACTAATACCAGTAAATATTTTAAAACTATTGACCATTCGTAAACATAAGCCACTTCTTTCTATTTTTAGCACAGACATAACATACAACTTTTATAGCCCACTATTTGTAATTACTGTAGTGCCAGGGGCAGGTAGAACCGGCCGGGTAGCTCAGTAGGTAAGAGCACTCGCCCTGTAAGCGAGGGGTCCCGGGTTCGATTCCTGGCCTGGCTGGTGATTTTTCTGCACTCACCCCAAATCGCTACAATGGTGGCAGCGGTGTTGCGAGATAGGGCTCGCGTCTTTCGGCATTTGGGGGGGAGGAGTGTAGTGCCAGGGGCAGGTAGAACCGGCCGGGTAGCTCAGTAGGTAAGAGCACTCGCCCTGTAAGCGAGGGGTCCCGGGTTCGATTCCTGGCCTGGCTGGTGATTTTTCTGCACTCACCCCAAATCGCTACATTACTATTCAATAAAATCACACTCAAAGTTGACTAACATTTAACGTTTGTCTTTAAGTTTAGATCAGCTTTAGTGGCACAAACAGTCCGTATTTTACTTTTGAATACAAATACCATACAGCTGGGAAAGGGAGGTCTTTGAAAAATTTTTGACCCAAATATCTGAACAAAATCTTGGACTTAATCACTGGCATGACGTGGATCAAAATATCTACTGCATGAGCCACGTTCGAAGTTGAAGGAGTTTCTTTTTATAATCCGGTGCAATATAGACAGGGCAAGACAATATAGTACCTAGCTTTCAAAGTATTATTATCCATGTAGCACCCTATATAGGACCTATTTGTAAAGACAGCCTTTTTCTGATTCAAAAGTTACACGCTTTATCTTGGTGCACTCTAGTCTTGGTACATCGAATGAAATGTTTTGATCCTGGCGTCAAATGCCCGAGAAAATACGAGATCTACCAGGTGAAAAATACGCTCAACTCCCTCAAAAACCACTGCAATCCACGCCGATTGTGTATTCGTGAAAACACACAACCCCATTTTATACTTACGCATCAAATTTGTTGTTCATTTTGTACGATTTTGTGAAATATTTACAAAAAATATGTTGTCGATTTGGCACGGTCCTGCTTAGGCTTGGTATTGTCTCTCTCTAGGCTGACAGGAAGTAAGGGAACGTTTACACCGTGAAAGTGGTGCATTTAAATCTTGACACATCTACTGACATTACATCTATTATGTTTTATTTGTATCTTATTAGTATTATATTTATTCAGCCAGGCTAAATATCTCAACAAAGGATAAAAATACGTACAAAATGTAAGTAATATAATTTTTCATATTCGCCACATTGTCCCTTTACCACTAACAAAAACAAAGATGGCGGCGCCCGGTACGAAGCAAGTTTTGCTCTCGCTAATCGAAGATGTAGAAATAATCACAAAGTGAGCATTAAGTTTAATAATTGCTACAGTGCAAGTTGACTCTTAACACGGAATGATTGAACTAAACATGTTGTGCCTATGTTTTGTCGTATTCTTGCTTAATTTATTTTCATCGTTTATGTGACTTGGTCTTCTCACGTGCTCAAAATAATTGAACAAAGCCGGAGTGTGGGAGTTTGTTTTGGTGGGGGGTGGGCCCTGGGGGTACATGATGATACCCTGTTATAGTTATGGCACTTACAAACCAGGCCGAAGTGTTGCTCACTGCCATGGCATGCAGAATGTACTAAATTAAGATTTGTCACAGTAATTTACTAGTATGCAGATTACCTTAATATATTGGCTTTTCGCGACAACGGGTTCTCTGCTTTCGTTAATTTTCTGGTTTCTTGCCCTGTGATTGCCTTTGGGAATTTGGGGACTAAGGCTTCATTCACATGCAATGTCTATTTTCTAAATTCTATTTTCTATTCGCGGTATGTCTTATGATCGCGGTCTGTGCCCTGAATATCCCGCGGCGTAATTACTGGCAGTGCGAGCCAGTTACTATAAGTTACTTTAAGTATATACAAATACGCAATTATATATGCAGAAAATATAGTGTGTAATGCATGTTCTTTGTAGTATTAAAGGCTAGTAATGCTATTATATATTATTATAATAAAAAAGGTACTATTTTCAAAATATTTTCTTCAAAGTATGGGCAATCTAACTCTATGATGGCTTCGGCATAGCGGGCTGTCGACGCAGCGAACCTTTCGGCACAAAATAAAAACAATCGAGTAGAGAGCCTGTAAAATGTAACTTGTACACATTTTGTGATCAATTCAATTTTCAATTCAATTTATTTCTGTACTGGTACATAGATTGTCATGACCTTGTACAATATGATATATTAATGATGATACAATACAATTGGTGCATTACCATTTCTCTAATTGGTAATTATGTTGCCTAGCCGTTTGTGAATGAAAAAATAATCTTTATATAATGAACATATGTACTAGTAAATTTATTCATAAAATATTCTATCTAAGATAAACCTTGGTGTGATTATAAATTTACCATAAACATACTATAAAGATATGGATACAAGCATATGCCACATAAAAGGATATGTTCAAACTTAAAGGGAGGGAGAACTACAGTTACATAGCTGTTTACATGGCTGTTAAAAGGGGGCCGTAGCAATAGTCCGAAGGTTCAGTAGATCAATAAAGATTAAGATTATTATTATTTTTTATTTGCAGAGAACTGTTTGAGCTGATGTCAGCCAAGAAGACTGAGACTTCTACAGAGCCTGTAGCAGACACGGGGCAACTGATGGAGTTGCTGCTGAAGAAAGATGCAGAAATACAGGCTGCTTTGAAAACAGGTATGCACCCAGCCACTTCAGAGTATGACAAAAAGCTAAAAAATATTAAATTAATGAAAGCTCAGGTTCAGTAATGTGATTAGGTGAGCACAACTCTAATTCTGATTAATACTGTGAGCCTGGAAGATACCAGTCCCAGAAAATGAAAAATCAATTTTTCTTTCTTTCTCTCTTTCTTTTTTTTTTTTTTTTGGGGGGGGGGGGTGGAGGGATGTTTAGGGGTTTGGACCCTCACATTAATGTTTACTGAAAGAAGTGATTAAAATGTTTGTTTCCTATTTTGCTGAATGCTGAATTATCTTTATGGGTAATTTGCCATCTGCAGTTGTTTGCTTTGAAGTTCCCTGATTATGTAACATCCTCTGCTATCTCGGCTTAACTTGTGAACTGTGGGTTGTTTATAACAGCTGTTTGTGGGAGTTCTTCCTCTGTGAATTTTGACATGTGGTCACAGGTTTATCACAGCAGGTCACATGATATGTCTTGTCCAATAGTATTCATGATAACAGGTCACATAGTCTGTCTTGGCCAATAGTATTCATCATAGCATACCTCATTTCTGGTCTCAATAGTTTGGATTATAAGATCTCAGGCTACTGGCATTGAAGGCAGTAGGCAGTAGTCTTGTTGGAGGTATGGGGAATTGCAGACAGTGGGGAAACTAGAATGTTCTTTTCTCACACAGTCTTGTCTGAAGAACAGAGTTTATATAAATAATTTAGATGAGCAGGATTCAGGTAAAGATTTTGTTAATGAAAAATTTTATGTTAACTCATTTAATCTAAGAATTTAGAAATGTTTACAGAGAGATGGAAAGGAGAGAGTGATGGAGGTCAAATTACCTTGTATAGACAGACAAAACAATGTCATAGTTGCACTTTCTCAAACTTGATATATGTTAGAATTATTTTGGACTTTTTTCTGTCATTATTTGTCTTTTATACCTAGAAAAAGCAAATGAAGGATTAGAAAGTGAGCTCTTTATTTGTGTGGGGGATTTTAAGTAACAATTTTGCTACATTTGAAAAAAGAAAAAGAAAAAGAAAATGATTTTGGTGTATTTGATGATGGCCATGTCACTGACATATGTATACCACAAAAGAAATAAAAAAGGATTTTTTTACAAGAGAATTTTAAAAGATTATCAACACATTTTCTGTCACGTTGTTCTTTATTTATTTTTTTAGCAACAGAGCAAGGTGAAGTCCAGAAGAAGATTGAAGCCTTGCAGGTAGAAGTTGACAGAAGAGATGCTGATATACTTCAGTTGCAGAAGAATCTGAAGGAAGCAGAAACTATTTTGGTTAGAAATTATTCTGTGTGTTAAGTATAGTACGGTAATGACTCAGATCTTTTCAATGGGCAAAAATGATCAAACTTTCAGATACATCATTTTAAACCCATAAAATTTATATTTTTGTATAGCAGTTGTGGTGCTTTTAATGCATAATATAGAACTATAAGGTAGTCTGCTTTTCAATTTTGTTGTCAACACTGAATAGGGTTGCTCTTATTTTAGGAAATTAAGACTTTAAAATAAATCTGAAAAATTCACAATTTTCCCCCATTGAAAAGATACAGTCATTACTGTATACTAGTATATATTTGCATGGACCACAGTATTGAAAAAAATTGTACTTTATATTTTTAATGTTTCATACAAGGTGTGGTATTAATTCATTCAGTTGAAGTCTGCTTGAGAAAATTGACATATGGGAAGCTAAGATGTATAAGCAGATTTAGGTAACATTTCACACCCATTAGTTCAAATTCATGCTCTTGGTTTCAAGCTAGTAATCCGTGAGAGCTTGATCGTATGGAGGTCTTGGGAGTGCCCACCACTAGGGGGCAGCCTGGTGTTTGAATTAACCAATCAGTTTATGATTTATTTGATTGACAATTTTATTGATACAGTTAAGCATAAAAACCCATGAACTTGAATATGAAAGGGAGACTGGAAAGACTAGAAGGAAAGAGGTCATGATTGAAGCTTAGAGTTGACCATGCTTGTACCATGTAACTTTTAGTTTAGCAAAATGTATTCTGTTGAAGTTATAACATGGAGTCGTTTCATTCTTTTTGTGTGCAGAGTTTAAGGCATAGAAACAGGGAATCTCTGTAACAGCTTTGCATTATCCAAATATATGATCCCATTTTGCCCAACTCCTGGGGGTTAAATTATAAAGGATTATTTGATGTGGTGTGGGGGTCGGGTTATAATAAAAAAAGACCCTTTTAATGGGTGAAAGTTTTTAGGATCATTATGCCTGATTTAATGATTTTTAGTCTTTATCTTGTTCATTTTGAGAAATTGCAAGCAACATTTTAAAAGGATTTTCAGTTTTTACAACTGTTTACCACTTGTCCCATGTGTTTGCATTTGGAATTAATGTATAATTATTTAGGGCATTTATTGTTTCAAGAAAAATATATATACTGAACCTTCACACTGCATTGTAACTTAACTAGAAATTTAAAAAATCTTAAATTTAATAAGTCTTATGTCAGTTTAACCTCCAAACTACTAGTGCATTTTTCGTTACTTTTTATCACTGTGACTGCACTTACTTCTTTTAAAAACCTTACACAAGCAAACTTTCAAGATATTACTTTTACAGAATACTAGATTGAAATTTCTACATATTAAGCAATGCAAATCTGCATCTCTGCAGTGAGAGCCACATATTTCTGCCACTCATTTTATTATCTTTTTAAAAACACTGCCATTCTTGCTTGAAGCAAATGCCCTGGTGCAGCCAATGATATGGGCCTGTGAGATCAGACATAATTCATCGTTTCTCTCATTTCTAGGCAACAGCCATATATCAAGCCAAACAGAAACTGACCTCCATCAAGCAGGCTAATCAGAAGTCCATTCCGTCTGAAGAGCTCATAAAGTATGCACATAAAATTAGCTCTAGTCATGCTGTAGCAGCTCCTAATACTTGGCAACCAGGTAATGCTGTTATCATATACTATTTATTTTGTCACTGACCCAACTCTGTACAATCTGATATCAACTAACCTCAGGTGTTACTAAATATAATGAATAATACTGGACTGTGGGAATCCTTTTTGAGAGCTTCATTATGCAGTGAGTGGCCACATTCATTATCCACATCATTCTTACCATGCTTTTCATGAAATTAGACTTTCCATTTTGAAATAAACTGCTTTTCACAATGTTTGATCAATGTTTATCAGATATAGCTTTCAGTGCTGATATATTTTTACAAATGATTTAATAATGAATTTTACTCAGAATTAGTCACTGGAGGGCATCTTTTGAGTGTTGACCAAACATTGTTAATGAACCCCAATTCAATTCAAATAGTTATCACTTCTTTCCTACTCAAATAATTATAAATCCTGAAAATCAAAGGAGTGGAAAAGATGAGTAATGACAAGTTTGTTTTATCACTCAGGTGATCCCAGACGGCCATATCCCACAGAGTTAGACATGAGGATGGGATTCCTGGGGCGGCTGAACAACCCTAACTTCCAGTCCCAGCCTGGGTTAGGAGCCGATCCTCAACTCTCAAGGCAGCCAGGACAGTTAGGTAGGGTTGCTAGGAAAAATTGCACTACCCACCCCTGCTCTAAATCTCTCTCCTTTGCTCCATCTCTCTCTCTCTCACACACACACACATAATACAGACCAAAATCTCTGCCTCTCTTTTTCTCTCACACAAAATAATCTTCTTCACCCCCTCTCTCTCTCTCTCACACACAATGTTAGCCAAAATCTTTCTCTCTCCCTCTCCCTTTGTCTCTCTCTCACATAATAAAAACTAATATCCTTCTTCATTTCTTCCTCTCTCTCTCACACATTACAGAAAAAATCTCTCTTCCTCCCCCGTCTCTCTCTCTCTCTCTCATATATTATATTACCAAAGTTAATCAGAGTAGATTCTAAGTGATGTTGTTAATCTCAATCCATGGTTATTTTACACACATCACTTCTTTATAATTTCAGACCACACTCCTTCTCATGCAGTATACAATATAGATATCTTTCTCACATAATAAATTATATTAGCAAAGTTAAATCAAAGTTAATACAAAGTAATGTTTATAATCTCAGTCCATGATTATTTTACATGTAACATTTTTTGATAATTTCAGACCACACTCCTTCCCATGCAGCATCGATGCCATGGCAACCACCACCAGAGCTGTCATCCAGCATTTCCATGGCAACGACCAATCAGGCAGCAATGTCAGAGGTCAAAGGGCTGAACAAAGAGAATGAAGATGTTGAAGTGATGTCCACAGATTCTTCAAGCAGTTCTTCCAGTGATGAGTCAAGACCGTAAAAGTAAAGTCAGTAATGATATAAAATTATCATCAGGTTAAGATGAGGGTCCATCAACCTTCTTGCTTGTTTTGACCATTTGTGAATGGATAGAAGCAGTTAATACTGTCAAATGCATGTCAGATTGTGAAGTCCTGAACAGTTAAGTGATAGGATAATGCCGTTTCTATATAAATATATTATTACGTATGTTTATGGAAACATGATGAGATTATACAGGTTTGTAGACAGCAATTTCAGGAATGGGGTTGTTTTTTTTTCTGAAAAAGTGGACTGCTTTACCGTGTTAGCTGTCCTACACAGAGAATAGTTGTAAACCTTATTTTGATTAAAAGGGAAACTTAATCAGTCAAAAGGGCAATTCTTAAAAAAACCTCCCTCTCTGTCTGTCTGCAGGCCTGTGATATGTCGACTGTAAAAAAAAGCATAATAATTCAACCAACTAAGGGCCATATACTGCCTGCTTGCAGAAGGCAGACAGAAATTAGGCATATCTTTCAAGAGACATCAAAAGATCTTTAGAGGACCGTATTATGCTTGTTGAACCTCAAACAAAGATTTCCTGTAGTAAAAAGCTGGCTTGACCCAGCACCTGCCTTATTTTAAGGAGTTGATTTCATAGTTGGTTATGGTTGACTTAACACAGTAGTATGAACTCTATTTAGGTGTTGCAGTTTGGAAATTGAATTTGTTGAAAAACTTATTCCAGTTCATATTTGTTGAAATAATAACCTTGGTCAAATGTAGGACTGAAAGCTGTATGGTAAAGCTGTGTTGCAGAATCCAGTCAGAATAATTAATGATCACGAAAAAGAAATTCTAACCAATTCTTGAAATAATTGTTAGTAATGGGACATTTCTTTCCTTTGAATAATGTCATTTTGTTTTTGTTTTGTTGCCCTTATGGTTCTCCTCCAATATGAGGGATGTCTTTTTCTTTGCGAGTAGTGATATTCAATAACTCAAGAAATTTTCTTAGCGAGGGGCGTCTTTATTCTGGAAACCAGCTGTTCAGTGAGATCTAAGTCTGCTTGCTTTCAGGAGTGAATATCTTTCTATAGGGAATCACCTTTAGTATCATGTATATAAGAAGTGTTCTAAGGGTTACTTATAAGGAGAAAGATTCTATAATTTCGTGTTAACAACTCCATGGCACTGCATACCCATGAAAGAAACCACATATAAATCCATAAATCACACATACTTTTAGTATAGCTACTTATAAGTATCAGGAATCAACTGCTCACTATCAGAGGCAAAACGCAACACCAGTGCTTGGTCAGACCTGCTGCTGCTGCTGCTTGCTGGGGGGCTGGTGGTGCTGGTGGTGCTGGTGGTGGTATTTGTACTTCAGGTATTTTCAGGCTTTCCTGGTTTTCCCTGTTGGTTGCTCTGGGAGATACTCTCTTGCTCATGGTAGATTATTTTGCCCTTGTGGTTACTCTACCAGTATCAGGAATCAACTGCTCACTATCAGAGACAAGACAAAACTCCAGAGCTTGGTCAGGATCTACAGGTTTATTAAATCACCAAATCTCGACTCCCTTCTAGTAGCCTTTGAGGGTGTATTTATACCTCTCAGCCACTTCTAATATTACATGAATAGGTCAGTCCTTATAAAGTTCTATCCGAGTTCTATTATTGCTCCTAAGGGCTGCCTAAGACGGAAACAGTGCAAGTTTACACCTTGTTGTATGCAATATTACATCTGTTGCTACACATTATTTT
Organism: Lingula anatina; assembly: GCF_051362555.1. Taxonomy (NCBI): domain Eukaryota; kingdom Metazoa; phylum Brachiopoda; class Lingulata; order Lingulida; family Lingulidae; genus Lingula; species Lingula anatina. The sequence goes on from NC_141776.1 coordinate 622,208, forward strand.
CTATCTTGCATTATGCAACATTACATCTGTTGCCACACACCATTTTCTATCATGAAATAAGTATCAACCAAGTTTGTATGTGTGTGCGGGGATCTATTTCTGATATTGGTCTCTTAATCCCAGTGATAATCCAAGAAGGACAAGTTCACTTTTTCCAAGAAGTTATTTTTTCCTTTAATCAAATGATCGGAAAGTACACTGGTGAACAACTGCCTAAAAATGCCTTGAAAGTGACCACTTGAAACTCACAGCTTGAAAATGACTGTAGCCAGCATAAAACAACAAATACCACTGTTGCACTTGGAGAGTTTATTATCAGGCACACAATCCGATGCAATTTAACAATGAGTATACAAACTGTCTTGCAGTGAGTTACACAATCTCGAACTTTTTCAGGCCAGAAGGGCCTGGAAGGGCTTTTATATTGTGCTAAACATCAATAAAAGTGCACTTGATCATTCAAAAGTGCACTTGATGATCTGAAAGGTAAAGCCATGAAGGCGGTTTTGCAGTTAAGCAGGCTTTACAGTCCACCACCAACAATATGACCCAGACACATTTAAAACTCTCCGATGCCCTTTTATAAAACCCATACTGATGTACAGATGCGAAATCTGGGGACCATCAATCAAATATAACAGCCAAAAAAACCTTAAATACATGAATATTTTGCCATTCGAAGTAGTATGAAATAACTATTGCAAATACATTTTAGCATAAGACGCAATGCCAGTAATATAGCAGCTAAAGCAGAACTAGGCAGATTCCCAATTACACATGACATAAGTGGTCATGCTACATCCTATTGGCAAAGATTTTCTGAAATGCCAAAGCAGCGCATGGCAAAAACAATGTATGCATACGAAACAAAACATGACACACAGGTAAAAAATTGGTCAAGCAAAATTCAATACATTACTTGAAATCTAATCAAAACATCAACTAATACTCCCTCGAAAGCAGAAGTAAAACATGCACTGGAAAGTCACTATACCTTTTTGTTTCTCAAAGAAACAGAGCGAGCATATAGCATACTACATACATATTGATTATTTAAAACAAATTATGAAAGGAAAGCATACACAACAGCACCTATACCAAAACATGAAATGCAAAATTTGGTAAAATTTAGGACAGGGGCACACAAATTAGCAATCCAAAGAGGCAAATACCGAAAACTAAAATCAATACCCCCTGAACAAAGTATCTGCAAAATATGCTCAGCTGAAGTCGAAAATAAAATACACTTCTATTAAAATGCCCCTCACACCAAACACAGGGAGATCCTAAAACCAGATCCTACACAAACTCCAGAGGACCAGTTCAAATGTCTAATGCAGTCAAATGATTTTGATCGATAAATGACTGAATATTTTTCAATGTATAGAGATCCTATATTTAAATTATGCTTACATACAGTTTAATAGAAAGATGAGTATAAGGGTACCTTTCCTTCTAACCCAAGTTGAATTTGGCAACTTTTCTTAAAACCGATTTGCTCTTCTGGGGTTTATTCCTTATGTCTTATTACATTTGCCATGTAAGACTAGATATCATCTGTCAGATCTGCCAGTGCTATTGGTGATCCATAAATATTAAGTGGAGGGCTTTCAGCGTCAATACAGAGTCTTTTCCTTACTCCCTCGCCTCTCCTCATGTCTGAATATTTTTGTTTCACTTTCTTGGCACTTCTTGAGCTAGGTGTAGTGCCAATAGTGCTTGCTGATGGTGACGGGTCCAGGTCCCATGGTGATGGCATGCCACTTGTTGAAGATTTTGGAGTCGATGTTTGGGGTTGTAGCCTTGGTTGAGGGGTAAGCGGGTTTTATTGGATCACGGATGAGAGGTACAGCTGAGTACGCCTTCTGAATTAAACTTCCGTTTCCTATTGATCAGTTCCGCTCAGATAGTATAGGTACTTCTTGTGCGACAATAGTGCTTCCAAAGGAACAATCTAACGAATAAGTGTCTAAGTGCCTAAGTGAATAAGTTTCTAAGTGTCTAAGTGTTTAAGTGTTCAGCCCAAAGTGTGGGCCTCGCTTTTATCTTCTTAGAATGCAGATCAATTTTCCATTTAACATGTCACATTTTGTTACCTATACCATGGTCACAATTTTCCTTTAAAGGGTGGCACACTGTATTATCCAAGCAGATCATTTCTATTTATTCTCTGATCTCCCCTATGTTTTGATTCTTTAAGCATACTTTCCTCTTTCTATATTCTAAATTCAGATCTAATTAAGTAACAATCACCATATGAAACTGGAACGGAATTTCTTTGGTTTCCTTCAATGGTCACTAATTTCATTCCATAGATACATTAGTCTGTATCTTGTTTGAACTATTTTTATACCACCTAAATCAGTATGACTGAAGATATCACACTCATGCTTGGATTATATATTACTTTTCTTTAAAACTAATTCTTTAAATCATAACGCATAAATAAAACCATTATGACAGTGTCACAAGCACCTCTAACACGACCAGGAACAACAAGACAGCTCTCAGCGTGGCAGGCCTTTATTCAATTGACGCTCCTCTAGTGCGGCCGGTTACAGACTCCCCAAGCTGCACTTGAAGAGAGCTTATATACCCATAATATACTGCTCATGTTACCAGGAAGCCCCTTATAAAGTTCTACAAATTCACCAGCATCAGAGGCTGCCTAACTTAGTAAGATAGGAAATGGTACTTGATAACAAATTATATTATGTTGCAAGTTGCATATGATGATCTTCCTTGACCATTGGGTTAGGGGTCTGCCTAAGACAGAGACAGGTGTACAACATAAAGATAAGGAGTGATCTTGTATTACACATCATAGTATTACACATCATAGGTCATGTATTTCATAGTATTACATATCATAGGTCATGTATTTTATATTGAATCATGAAAACAGTACCAATGTGTACAAGTTGTTCTTATTCTTTCCACTGGGACCTTTTTAAAGTTGGCAGAGAAAACCTGGGATTGGCCATGTAGTACTTCTTTAAGGAATGAGATGTTAAGCTTTTTCTTGGGCTGGTCATGCCTTCCCTTGTAAAAGGAAGTCACCTCCTCCTGGTGATCTTTCCAGAAGATATAATGGAGCGGTTTGGTATGGCGTTGGGGGTTATTCAAGAACGGCTCCAACCAACTCCTTCTGTCATAGAAGATTTATTTACAGAATAGGGTTTATATATTTTAAGTATGTACACACTAGAACTATGAAAACAAAACTAAAAACTACGTAAGCTGTTTAATATGAAAGCATAAACATCGTAACTTAAAAGCACAAGATTTAAGACTGAATGTCCATTTATATCTCTATCTTCACTGTGGTCCTGGTTGGGGTTACACTGTCTGGATTCTAAACACCTTACATTCTATCTGCTAATCTAAGTTTAATATATTTTACGAGTCTATACACTAAATATACGATAGTGAAGCTCGCTAAACTAGCCACTGCAGATGCCAAGCCAGCTGTAAGAAAGAAAGTGCATTTTAAAATGAGCTGCAGGGGTTAAATGATATGTTCAATTATCTAAAGATGCCACTGAATCATATATTCTTTCACGAGTTCTATGGGCGCCAAATAGCTACTATTACTAAAATAACTCGCACTATTTTCCGAATTCGGTTCTACGTGTAATTGTAAGCATTCAAACATTTTCACTAAGTAAAATATTATGAAAACTACCAAGATGAATATTAAAAAACTAAAGCTAATGGAAACGTATTCCACTGCCTTCCAGTCGTATGTACAGACAATTCCATTATTATTATCATCATCTGACGTCGCCATCATGTGGGTTTGCGTTGGTGTTCCAGTGCGGTAGTCAGGTCTGTTGTCAAGGGCATTGTAGTCGTCACTCGGTTGTTGCATAACACCTCCAAGTCTGTATTTTGCTTTGGTGGGCAGGGTCCATTTAGAATAATTAACATTTCCCCGTCAGGAAAAACGTTATCAAAGATGATGTCGTCCATATCACTGCCTACATCTAATACAATAATTCTGGCACCTAAATTAAAAAAAAAAATGTGCATCAGGTCCCTTTTACGTGCCAATTCCTCTTCTTCTTGCATATTGAGAAAATAAGACAGTACGTTTATTACTAAGTACATAACAGTTTTGCTTACCATAATATGTCCGACCGAGATAACTGATCACTTATATCCAAAACCACAATCAAGTTATAAAACTTCTGAATTAAACTTTCGTTCCCTGTGGATCGGTTCTGCTCAGATAGTACAGGTACTTCAAAGGAACAATCTAACGAATAAGTGTCTAAGAGCCTAAGTGAATAACTGTCCAAGTGTTTAAGTGTCCAAGTTCTGTCATACCAGTGTGTCTAGGGTAAATATCCCATTGACATGAACTTCCTGATGCAATGTCTCAACCATTTAAATCGTTCTTTTCAAAATCTTTTAAATCTTTCACATGGACTGGCATGTCTAAACCTGTAAATTTCCAATCTTTGTTGCTTCTGTGCATCGAATGATGCTGTCTCTTATAAAGAAATTCATGATAAAATACCATGTACCCACGTTCAGTTGCCGCTTAGAACTGAACACAAAAAGTTTCCTGGCAGCATTTGCATCTTCGACCCCAACTTCTGTCATGTCCTTCTCTTTCCCAAACTTGTCCTTAGTTCTTTGTTTCTGCTGTTGCTATCACCTTTACTGTGAGCTTAGAAGCCAGGGGATGTTGGGTTGTTGAAGCAGACAAAACTTCTAAAGTGGTACTCATGATATAGCAGTGAGATCCTGGGTCTGAGTGAAGTATAGATATATACACACCATCCCCTCTGTAGGTTGTTCTCACATACTGGAAAAATTCACCAATTCCCTGGAAGCGTCGTATGTAGCAGTGTGTCCTGCTGGCATTGCAGTGCATTTGGAAGTTCTGGCGAACAAACGCCAAGGGTATGTATCTTATCGATATAAATAGCGGAATGTGCTGCCTTACCCTTGGGTTGTCTACACCAACCTCCGTTCCTAAACACACCATCATAGAGACTTGCAAAAGTGGAAAAAATACCCAGCTATTTCTGCCATTACAAGCTCCGTCTCCAGGGTGGTATTGAGACGCACCTCAAAGTCACAGATGGCTCTGGTGGGCCTCCATCATTGCCTGGTAACCTCTCTGAATTTTTTATACATTTAGAATGAGTGTTTCACCTAAACAGTATCCATAAACAATAATAACATTTCTGAACTTACTTTCAACATGGTTGCTAGTCCTCGTATCCATGTTCCTCTCATACACATTCCAGGTGACGGTAGGAAAAGTCCCTTCAATGTACGTGTTGTTCACGTACTGGCAAAATTCCCCCATTGCCGGGAAGCGCCGCATGTAGCAGTGTGTCCTGCTGGCATTGCAGTGCATTTGGAAGTTCTGGCGAACAATAATAACATTTCTGAGCTTACTTTCAACATGGTTGCTAGTCCTCGTATCCATGTTCCTCTTGTACACATTCCAGGTGACTTTAGGAAAAGTCCCTTCAATGTACGTGTTGTTTAGGTACTGGCAAAATTCACCCATTGCCGGGAAGCGCCGCATGTAGCAGTGTGTCCTGCTGGCATTGCAGTACACTCTAAATCTGGCTGGGTTATTTTCAACCCAAATTTAGTCGTTTTCTAACCCAGCGCTGGGTCAACATAGCACCAACCTCATTTGGGTTATCATAACCCAAGATTTTGGGTTAGTTTTTCAACCCAGTGGTTTGGGTTAATTTATAACCCATCTCATGGGTTAATCTCTACCCAAATTTGGGTGATCTTGACTAAATGCTGGGTTAATAATAAATTACCTGGCCAATAATAATTTGGCTGACTAAATCCAAATACATAATACCATCCTCACCGCCATAAGATACAAGAACAACCATAAATTCATAGGGTAAGTGGATGAATTCGATTTATTACAAAAATTATGCAAATTTATCATACATCATGATATTTGCAGGCAAAACAAAATCGCATCATAACAAAATACATGTACACTGTACATTCTATTATATTATATTATAGGTATTCAAATTACCTTGAAGTGAATAAGGAGCTAGACATGGGAATTTGTCCACGTCCTGCAAGTCAAAAATGGGAGAACCTTCCCATCATCAAATCCAACTGTTAACAAAAATATATTACTTTGCTATTTAGATTAAAATACAAAATGATGGGTTATAATATGAAATGAATAACTTTCTCAAAAATGATTAACAAATATCTCTGCATGTAAACATTATAAACATGGATACATAATACAGTATTATAATACAATATACCTGTAATCTACCTGTAATACAGCAGTGAGCCCACCAACAATATTACTTTCAAACAAAGAGTGTCCATGATTAATGGAAAATGTAAAACATGAAATAGGAAAATGATATATTTGTCATTATTGATAAGACAGCGTTGAAAAATATTAAGTCAACTGTGTTTAATCATCAGGCAGAAAGAAGTTGCGGAGGGATTTGATCAGAGGAGAGCTCTTTTCATCACCCATTTCATAAACTACGGTTTGCAGAAATTCCCAGACCGTATAGCACTCTCGTGGGTAATTAACATCAAGGATGTAAAAAGATTTGAAACATAGATCAACAGCCTTGAGTAATGTTGGACATTTGATGGCATTTTGTTCAAAGGCAACAAAAGCCTCGGTGGGGTTCTTGGCACTGCATCCAATAGTGATAATCGTACACATTCCAGGTGACTTTAGGAAAAGTCCCTTCAATGTACGTGTTGTTCACGTACTGGCAAAATTCACCCATTGCCGGGAAGCGCCGCATGTAGCAGTGTGTCCTGCTGGCATTGCAGTGCATTTGGAAGTTCTGGCGAACAATAATAACATTTCTGAGCTTACTTTCAACATGGTTGCTAGTCCTCGTATCCATGTTCCTCTGGTACACATTCCAGGTGACGTTAGGAAAAGTCCCTTCAATGTACGTGTTGTTCACGTACTGGCAAAATTCCCCCATTGCCGGGAAGTGCCGCATGTAGCAGTGTGTCCTGCTGGCATTGCAGTGCATTTGGAAGTTCTGGCGAACAATAATAACATTTCTGAGCTTTCTTTCAACATGGTTGCTAGTCCTCGTATCCATGTTCCTCTTGTACACAATCCAGGTGACTTTAGGAAAAGTCCCTTCAATGTACGTGTTGTTTAGGTACTGGCAAAATTCACCCATTGCCGGGAAGCGCCGCATGTAGCAGTGTGTCCTGCTGGCATTGCAGTACATTTGGAAGTTCTGGCGAACAATAATAACATTTCTGAGCTTACTTTCAACATGGTTGCTAGTCCTCGTATCCATGTTCCTCTCGTACACATTCCAGGTGACTTTAGGAAAAGTCCCTTCAATGTACGTGTTGTTCACGTACTGGCAAAATTCACCCATTGCCGGGAAGCGCCGCATGTAGCAGTGTGTCCTGCTGGCGTTGCAGTGCATTTGGAAGTTCTGGCGAACAAACGCCAAGGGTATGTATCTTATCGATATTAACAGCAGAATGTGCTGCCTTACCCTTGGGTTGTCTACACCAACCTCCGTTCCTAAACACACCATCATAGAGACTGGCATAAGTGGAAAAAATACCCAGCTATTTCTGCCATTACAACCTCTGTCTCCAGGGTGGTGTTGAGACGCACCTCAAAGTCACAGATGGCTCTGGTGGGCCTCCATCGGTGCCTGGTAACCTCTCTGACTTTTCTATACATTGAGAATGAGTGTTTCACCTAAACAGTATCCATAAACAATAATAACATTTCTGAGCTTACTTTCAACATGGTTGCTAGTCCTCGTATCCATGTTCCTCTTGTACACATTCCAGTTGACGGGAGGAAAAGGCCCCTTCAATGTATGTGGTGTTGACGTACTGGCGAAACTCCCCCAATGCCGGGAAGCGCAGCATGTAGCAGTGTGTCCTGCCGGCATTGCAGTGCATTTGGAAGTTCTGGCCAACAATAATAACATTTCTGAGCTTACTTTCAACATGGTTGTTAGTCCTCATATCCATGTTCCTCTCGTACACATTCCAGGTGACGGGAGGAAACGTCCCTTCTATGTAAGTGTTATTCACATACTGACAAAACTCCCCCATTGCCGGGAAGCGCCAAATGTAGCAGTGTGTCCTGCTGGCATTGCAGTGCATTTGGAAGTTCTGGCGAACAAGCGCCAAGGGTATGTAACCCATCGATACATACAGTGGAATGTGCTGCCTTACCAATAAAATCTAAACTTAAAAGTTCTGATCATTGAAAAAATGTTACTTTACAGTTTTCAAGAAAAATAAAGGTTTAACAAGCCAAAGAAAGGCTAATAAAGGTTATAAAGGATCTCCAGCCAATATAAAGGTTTCTCTGCCAGGCCTGTTTCCATAATTTGTATTGTCCCAAAACATTCATTATGCATTAATAGCCTTTTGATGTAACTCCACTCTTTTAACTGTACTCCACATCTACATCCGGAAGATCTGTGTGTTTCTTCTCCACATGTTTAAACTTGTATTCCCTTCAGAGGGTCTTCAGGCGCCTTTCAATCCATCTCCACCGTAATATTACCGTAATATGTGAAGTGACAAAGTATGTATTATTCCTGCATTATTTATATGAAATAAATCTGAAAGCTTACATTATAATAGCTGTTTTAAACTTGCTTTTTGTCATGGCATGTCAGTGTGTAAACGTTAAATAAATCTCAATATCTTCTCAAACTTTCCCAGGACATAATATATATGCTCTGAGACATTTAATCATTGGTGTTTTAAGGAACATGTAAGATTTTACATTTGCCTTAGCCCTGTGGGTACCCCCCTTTTCTGTGGTAAGCGTTTCCACCTCATCCTGTAAGTATAAAAGGTTTAAAAATAGAAAGAAATCTAAATATTTGATATGCACACAAACGATAACTTAATGTTTGGCCTTAAATAAAGTCCTCTATTTTCAAGGCAACGAGTATGTCGCCAGTGTCAAGAAATATAAACAGGAATAATTTGTCACAGTGGCCACATCTCTTCAGGATAACCTTCCCCATGATGTGTGTTGCTCCCCTTCTGAATACTGTGACAGGACAGTCGTCTTTTGATAGTTTTTTCATAGGCTTCGAGATTGTCTATGAGAAAGTCCTGGCCTTGTTCCAGAAGACGCTTGTTGTTTAGAGCCTTCCCCACCCAGACAACTTCTTCAACGTTGAATGTGTTGCTTACTTTAAGGTACTTGACTGCGTCACAATGTAAACCTTTGATAACCCATCTAATGTTTCCCCAGGCCTACTGTGTCCCAATATTCTGCTATATCTTTATCCCCGCGCCTGTATTCCCTTCACAGGGTCTTCAGGCCACTCCATCTGGCACCACTTCTGTCTCCTTGGGGTCGGAGGACCACCTCTGTCAGCAGCCCGGATGGAGCGCTCCCTCTGGCTCCGAATGTCTTTTAGACATGTTATAAACATTATAAAAGATCTTTTTTAAACTTGCCTAATGTCATGATATGTCATTGTGTAAACATAACATATATCTCATTTTCTTCTTAATCTTTCCCAGTACATCAATCTATATTCTGTAAGACATTTAATCTCTGGTCTTTTAAGTAACATGTAATATTTTGTTCAACCCCTCGATCCCCCACCCAATGTTTGGGTTTACGCGCCAAATGCGCTACGCTTTGTCCATGCATTGGGTTGCGTCACACTAGAAATGATAAAAAAGAACAAGGCTTATCAGTTTACGATGCCTATCTTTGAGATCTGTTAACAATTCGCAGCTATAAATAATTTTTTCAGGCATAGCCGAAGTTTTATGAACATAAAAATGAAGTCTTACCATGAAAAGCTTCATTGCTTCTGTGCAATGAATGATCCCGTCTCTAATGAAGAAATTCATGATAATGTACCATGCACCGACGATTAGTTCTCGCTTAGAACTGTACACGGTCAGTTTCCTGGCGGCAGTTGCATCGGCCACCCCCACTTCTGTCATCTTTCCCATACTTGTCCTTATAGTTCTTTGTTTCCGCTGTTGCTATCACCTTTACTGTTAACTTATTCGCTAGGGGATGTAGGGTTGTTGAAGCAGACAAATCTTTTAAAGTGGTATTCATGATGAATCGCTTGTAGGGTTGTAAGTCACAGATGACTCTGGTGGGCCTCCATCGGTGCCTGGTAACCTCTCTGACTTTTATATATTTTGAGAATGAGTGTTTCACCTAAACAGTATCCATAAACAATAATAACATTTCTGATCTTACTTTCTTCGTGGTTGTTGGTTCTCGTGTCCATCTTCCTTCTGTACACATTCCAGGTTATGGGAGGAAAAGTCCCTTCAATGTACATTGTTATGATGTAATGACAAAGTTACTCTATTGCCGGGAAGCGTCGAATGTAGCGGTGTGTCCTGCGGGCATTGCAGTGGTGAACAACCAAAACCCAATTTCCACACAATTCAGTCTCTTGTTGAAACTTTTTAAAAGACACCAGCATTAGTCCTAAATCTGAAAGCTTACATTATAATTATAGATGTTTTTACACTTGCTTTGTGTCATGACATTTTAGTGTGTAAACATTAAATAAATCTTATTCTCTTCTAAAACTTTCACAGGACATAATTTATATGCTGTGAGACATCTAATCATTGGTGTTTTAAGTAACATATAAGATAAAAGAAAATTTTACTACGTGACGCTAATGAAAATTAGACTTACCCCGTCTATATAATATTTCCTCTTCTTCCGGTTCATCAAGTATCCGAACAAACTGCAATGTAAAAAAAAAAAAAAAAACCCCGTTATTGCTCTGTCTTACTCCGTGGGAGTAGTTATACTTATTTAACAATGCGGTATGCTGTGAGAATCGCTGGTCTTTTGAATAACATGTAATATTTTAAACTTGCCTTTGCCTTGTAGCTACCTTCGGATAGGTTTTCCACAGTATCTTGTAAGTATAAAAACTTTAAAATAGAACCAGATCTAACTATTTGATATGCATGAACCTCTATAAACACACAAACGATAACTTAATATTTGGCCTTTAATAAAAGACAATGACATGATGTTATTCGTACCTTTATTTTTAAGACGACAAGTATGTCGCCAGTGTCCAGAAATATAAATAAGAACAATTTTCCGCAGTGGCCGCATCTCTTGAGGATAACTCTCCCCATGGTGTGTGTTGCTCCCCCTTCTGAATACTGGACACTTAAATACAGTACAACCGAGGTTCCAAATGTGAATTTCGACTTAAAGAGAAGATATACAATATTCCTCTCAGTGCATGAATGCAGTGCACTTATTAATACATGTTGCAAGCCCTTACAAGTCAAATTAAAATCTAATTAAACTCTTCCACCAGATTTTTTTCCCAATACCTGATCTCTAGCTTATTCTAATGCCTTGACATTTGTTTTGCCAAACAAATGGCAATTTCCGACAAACAATGAGGTCAGCTTGAGTGGGTGGCTGCTTTCACCCATAGACTACTTACTTCTTTTTACTCATTATGAAAAATTCAATCTGCATTATAGAATTACGTTGAAACTTTTTAGAAAAAAGAGGGAAAGCAGTGTGTCCCGTCCATATTATACTACTGTTAAGGCCATTAGGATACTCCCCGTCTCTTGTATGATTAGCACGAGGAGTTTACCACAATGTCCGCAAGTTCTATCCACCAGTTTTGCCATGTCGGTCATTTGTTGCTCCCTTCTGAATATTGGGCTTTATATACACTACAACCGAGGTCCCAATATGATTTGGACATTAATATCATATTAATAAAGTCATATAAGACACGGAGTATAACAATATCATTCGTTGCTCGCAACGCCTCACCAACGACTTTGATAAATAAAAAAGTAACCAACTAAAATTTCTTTCCAATGGTTTTTAATTAACTTTTTTAAAAAAATCGAGCTACAGGAGAGGTTTATTCTTCGTCTCTCTCTTCTGGCTCTGAAAAATAAAACATCTTAAAATCAATACGCTTATCTCCTTTTTTTATCTCGCGACAAGCAAAGCTCTGATGTTTCAGTACACACCCTTCTCTGTAATACCTAAATTCACAGTAAACGTTCCATACACTTTATATTAACTTTCTGTGATACGCCGTAATAAAAGAAAATTTTACTACGTGACTCTAATGAAAATAAGACTTACCCCGTCTATATAATATTTCCTCTTCATCTTCTTCTGATTCGTCTACTATACGTACAAACTGCAATGTAAAAAAAAAAATCGTACCCGTTATTGCTCTGTCGTACTCCGTGGGAGTAGTTATACTTATTTAACCAAATCGCCTTGTGTGTGTGTGTTCGCGACCCTTGTGGGTACAACGCGGTATGCTGTGAGAATCGCTGGTCTTTTAACTAAAATGTAATATTTTACACTTGCCTTTGCCTTGTAGGTACCCCCGTTTTCGGCGGATAGGGTTTCCACACTATCCTGTAAGTATAAAAACTGCAAGTATGTCGCCAGTGTCCAGAAAAATGAAAAGAAACAATTTGCCGCAGTGGCCGCATGTTTTCAGAATAACCTTTGCCATGGTGTGTGTTGCTCCCCCTTCTGAATACTGGACATATATATATACAGTACCGCCGAGGTTCCAAACGTGAATTCCGAATTAAAGAGAGCATATACAATATTCCTCTTAGTGCATGAATGCAATGCACTTATCAATACATGGTACGGGCGCTTACAAATCAAATTAAAATCTAATTAAACCCTTCCACCTGACGTTTTTCCTTATACCTCATCTCTAGCTTATTCTAATGTCGTGACATTTGTTTTGTCAAACATATGGCAGTTTCCGACATACAAACAACCGCACCTGAGAGCTATTACTTAATTTGGTCCTGGTGGATCTTTGTCATTGATGTCATAGTAGTGCTAGCTTGTGTTGTTGAAATATTCCTGTTAACAAAAGTATATTATCGTATATCACCACAAAGTTGGCTCTATGACATGCATTGCCAGCACAGTCAAATTGCTTTTTTTTTTTTTTTTTTAACATGTTTTCCAGAAGCAAGCAATTTTGATCATTTCTTATGGATTCTGCAACACAGCATTATTCATCTAGCACATTATATTGAGTCAACATTGTTTATTGATGTACCATATTCCTTACTTTGGATTTTGCAACACGCACATGCAGATGGTTTTGTACGTGTCACACTGTTTCCATTTTCAGCTGTGTACTTCTCAATTTGGGCTTCATTTCTGGAGTGTGATTCTTTCCTATGTTTATCATATTAAATGATATGTAATATTGTGTTAAAAATAAAATGTCTTTTAAAACTAATAGTTTTTTGCAGTAGTTACGAATTGAATGATTTCTTAAATGTTACATTTTATTAATTCATTTTGCTTCTGAATTTTGAACATAATTTCAATATCTTTGCATGATTATGAAGAAAAATTGCCATAAAATTCAAAAGCTTTTATGTTTTTTTTTTAAATTTCAATATCTTTGCATGATTATGAAGATCCACCCGTTCAAAAAAATGTGGCATTGGTTGTACTGCAGTAGTGGATAACTCAATTGACAACTTTCGATAACATCCAAGGCCAAACCACTTATGTTAAATTTTTTGTAGTTTTGTAGTATACTTGTAGTGAGTTATTTATTTAATTATATTTTTGTAAACGTGAATAAATACCAGTCGAAAATTGAGAGACTTGTTATTTGTTTTAATTACATGGGAAAAACTGGTAGGTTCTTTCTAAGACCTGTATATTTTGATGCAATTTTTCAAAAGACATACATTAACCCGAGTGCACATTTCCCAAGGTTTTTAAGTGGAAAAATCTTCCATAAATTAAAACCTAAATGATTAACAAACAAGCTGTACAAGTGAAAACTGAGCTACATTCTTCTGTCACGTTGTTTAAGACCCCATTCCCAGAGATTAGATCGATCCAAACTGGAACAACCTAACTCCCTGGGGGTTCACGCTAAATAGCTGTCAGCCGAGCGGGCACGAAAGTTAATTACCCCCTTACAGCTTGTAGTAGGCGGAACGGACATTTAAGCCGGATTATCTGACAGTAATCTAGTGAGACTCCCCGCGGGGATAGATCGACCTAAATGTCTGGGAATACGCCCTAACACTGCAGTCTGCTGGTTTGTAATTGTTGCACCACACTAAAATAGATTTAGACATCTAATAGTACTGCCAGACAGAAGAAAATGAAAAAAAACAAAAAATCATAAATTGGTATAATTTATTACAGCTCATAAATTTTTAAATTTTATTAAAATATTGCTTTACATTAAACAATAAAATTGAAGAAAAATATTCAATTACTTTAAGATGTATGAATTGATTCGTTGTTTTCTCTCTAATATTATCAAAATGTATGTACATGTTCTGTAATCAGTCAAGTATTGTCCAGATTTCAACGCATTTACGCGTATTTATTAAGCGTTGTAAGCAGAGAAGACATCTTGAAGAGAGGGGGAGGGCAGCTGTCGATGGCCTACAGTTCATGCAGGGAGGTTATTCGTACCACCCATTATATTTGGCTAGACGTTTACTGAGGCATAACTAAGCCCCCTTTGAATGTGAGAAAGGAAAGGATTCCATTTTCACCCCCTTACAGTCCTGGTATTCTAATCAGTTGTACAAATGAAAATTCCACATTATCATTATTATAAGCACCTGGAAAACATTCCTGGGATCATATAAAAAAAATCCACGGTCACCTCCTTTGGGCAATAATCAATCAGCTACTTGTGCATGTACGCGAAAAACTAACAACTGATTGGTGAAATCGGTCTGAGACTCGAAAGCTCCGACAACAAATAACAGCTGACCATCATCAGAGAACCGTAAGTGTGTTATTTCCAGGTCTGTGAGGGGAAGAGTCACGCTGCTGTCTTTGTTGATGGAGGACTGGCAGGTCCAGAGCGACAGTGTGTGATCGTTACTCCAACACGCTACAAGATCTCCGTTCTTTGACAAGGCCAACAGCTTCACCTGGCACAACCAAAGAGAAATACAGGTATGTAAAAATTACGTCACAGCTGTCTGTAGTGCCAACCTCCCGCATATTTTCTTTCATTTGCGTATTGTCAGAAGCGTAAATTCATACACAACTCACATTCTGGGCGATAGATTTCAGCAGACTTCAAGTGTAGTGAATTTGCCATACACAAGATGAAACTTCAACAATCACTCTATCGAGTTTAAAACTCTAAAAAATATATCTTTAAATAAATAAATAATAATAATAATAAAATTCACAGGTTAGGACTTGTACTTACCTGGGCCTTTGTCGGTTTACACAGCTTCTCCACTATCAATGATGGTGTGTCGTTTACAGTATGGATCAAAATGTGTCCTGATTTATACCCAAAAGCAAAACATCCCTTCTCACTGACTTTGGAAATACACGATGGTTTGGTTATGTCAGACAGCTGGGTGTCACTTTCTGCTAACATCCCTTTGTCTTTCGCCGTGATGCTCTTAACGTACTTTGAAGTCTTCTCAGTGGGATCAATCAAACAGATTCCCTTTGAAGTAGGTACGAGTGCCTGGAACTTGTTGAGTAACTCACCACTGTGCCCTTGCACCACCTCCTTGCCGACCTCACAGGTGTGCACGACCTCATCTGGATCTTTTCGATCGAACATATAGTATGTATATTCTGTATGTGACGATGGCGATGGATGGCATGTCTCTTCTTCATAATCGGTAGCCTCCATGACTGACTCGTATCCAGATGTGCTCAAGTCTTCGAATTCCACCAGGCTCTCGTCCACATCTTGTACAAGATCTAAGTCCGATTGGATTTGAAAAATGACTTGGGTGCCGTTTGAATATATGGAAAATGGGGACGGCATCCTTTCTTCTTGAATATCAATCTCCCACTCTTTTTGTTTTGTCGCCATATTCCAAGATTTTAATTGTTTACAGATCCCGTTATTAACAGTACAGAAGACAGCCTTGGTTGAGCTTTTAACTAAACAATACGTCTCTGGCAACTCTCCGTTGTCAAAGTCAAAGTCATAGACTGGGTTGTCTTGCATAGAGTCACCCTCTAAAGACAGCAAATAAACACACACGTTCCTCTGAAAGACAAACAGATGTGAGTCATTGCACACAAAATGGACCCCATCTACAACATGACGCCGTGGCATGTCGTCAACTTTGACACCCGTTGTCAGGTCTACAACTTGAAGGGGAGAGGAGATGTAACCCAAGGCTAACAAACTGCCATTACTTGTCACATCAAACGCCTGAAGATCCCGAATACACAACGAGGAGGACTGATTTAGTGAAGCTCCTGATTTCGTTCTTTTAATCTCTGATATGGCATTTAGCTGTTGGTTGACTTCGCGCATTTCATGAAGGAATAAGAAGGGATGTAATGGCTCAAGCATCAGTGTTTTTGATTCTTTTATCCAATTTCGCAGTTGCTGTATAAACTGTGATTCCAAAGATGGCTTCCCCTCACTATTTGGCTTTCCTCCGGTAAACGCCGCAAGGAGGTAAAAAGGGAAAAGGGACACATTTCCTATCCTCTCGCTGGCACAGTTAACAGCGTCAAATGCATTCTGAAGCTCTTCATCTGAAGTTTGATCTACGGCCGCCTGTAAGGCATCAATGACAGACGCAATCCCTAGTACGTCAAGGGCCATCATTAAAAACTCAAGATTGAACCAGCAATGGCGTTTGAGACCGTCAATGTCACCTGCATTAAGCAAATGGTGCGGCCAGCAATCTAACTTCCTAAAGTTCGTCCTTGAGAGGGGCTGCAAAGTGACCTTTCTGTCGACATCGGGTAAAACAATGACCTTCCTTTCGTTTCTAAGACGTATTCGTAAAGATTTCACAATAGGCTGTTCAGTAGAGACGATCTCCGCCATGTTCTTGTGCAGACGTCTCATGTCACTTTCACCGACATATCTCCTGTAAGCTGCATCTCTGTACTGCTGATGGCACCAGTCTATCGTCACAAGTCCATGTGACTGTCTCTCCTCAAGAAAATCACGCATTTCATGGCGTAGCCTTGCCCAAATGAGCGGCGGCATACGAATAAAGTCGGATGCAGGAGGCTTGTGGTAAACATAGGCTTCTTTTAAAACCTCGTTGTCGCATGACAGGACGTCCTCAAGCTCGTTCTCCGTGACGCCATTCAGTCCAATGGTTATGTACCCCAGAATGTTCTGCACAATTATCTTCTTAAATTTTGCTTCCAACTGATCAAATTGCCGATTGATGGCCGCTTGGACCGTGGTAGACATAGAGGACTGGATTGTACACGATTCTGTGTAGGATCGCCACATCAGTGCTTCTTCTATTAACAGCTTCAAGAAAAGTGGTGTTCGGGTTTCCCCCTGCGCAAAATGTTCCAAAACACACCCTTTTTGTTGTTCTGTCAGCGTCCTTTTGTAATGTTTAAGGTTGGCCTCTAAAATGTCATCTGCAGTGGCCTGTGATATCCATCCTAGCTGGATAAACCCCTTGTCGTCCCCTCGAAGCTTCTGAAGAGTTTTGACAATGTCGTGTTTGTAGTTTGAAGACACTATCAAGTGCACGTTTAGTGGAAGCTCCGTCATTACGCCTGGTAACCACTGCATTTCATATGCGTTCTCCGCCGGGTGGAGTTGATTCAATGCGTCGAGTATTACAACAATCGGCTGGTTGTGTTTCCGTGCACAGTTCCGAAGAAACAGAGGACCATTACGTATGAGACGTTTTGTATTTGCAAAGAATTCAGGGGAATGCAACATCTTAAACGCAGCGTCTATTTGATAATAGACACTAGACAAAAGGCCATAGACAGTTGACGTCCCCAGGGAGGCCCCGACGAATCGTATCACCTTGAGACAAACCGGGGCTGACAGCCATTCCGGGATCGTTTGGACAAGTTGAGTCATCACTGCCGTCTTGCCATAGCCAGATTCTCCATGGAGAACAATGGGTCGTCTGAACTGAGGTGACAGTATCAGGTCTCGTATCTTCTCTAGAACTCGCTCCCGGCCGCAGAACGTGCCCGTATGCGCCATATAAATGTGATGATGATACAAAACCTCAGAGCGTAATTTCCAGTACGCGGTCTTCTCGTTGTTCGTCTTTTCTTGATGGGCCACATTTATCAATCCTTCCATATCAGCAGTGATCTGCTTTGTCAGTTTATCAATGTACTCAGCGTGATTGAGTTGGGTGTTAGGATCAATTCCCCTTGGAAACCACACAACAGTTTGAGATGAATATTTAATTTTCAACTTCTTGCGAAGTTTTCTTTTTAGATCCTGTAGAAGTGAAACTGCCTCGTGATCGACGACGACTTTATCTCCGTGTCTGCGAGTGTCCACGTAGATTCTGGTGGAAGGATCTTGGGCACCAAACTGAAATTTGTCAATGTTGGGTATCTCTCTTGCGTAGCACAGAGAACGTCTATTTACTTCTTTGGCTTTAAATATTCCTCTTTCAATTTCTCCTGCAGTAACTGAAAAAGAAAAGCACTGTTGGTGGTTTTGATAGCTTGCAGTAATACAACGCAGGATTATTAATGTTTTTACACAGTTTTTAATCTAAAATCAGACCTGTTTATTCTGCCAAACTCAAATTAAAATTGGAGTTGCGTTTATCGGGAACTGAATAATTATTCTGTTCTTTTCATTGGTAACAAAAAAGAAATCTTCTGGATCATTTCAATTATACGCACTAGCTATTTATCACAAATGCTTCAAAACATCAACAGTGAAGCAATCTTAACGAGTCCAATACGCCTCAAAGATTCGGCAACACGAGTCATGTGACATATTGCGATATGAAATTAAACGAGGTCACCCGGTCAGATTCTCTGATGTATGGCAAACACGCACCTGATACGAAATAGTTGTTCCGCCTTTCTTCGCTGATCAGTTTCTTCTTGACGGCGTGGTCCACCGCGTATCTCAATATATGCTGCAATGTGGTGAATATTTTGACCCATTTTGCATGAGCCTCCTTGGCCAACTTTTCCTGCTCTGGATCGGTGTTGCCGAAGTG